>NW_027442916.1:0-70885 GCF_048569485.1 Anomaloglossus baeobatrachus
TAGAAATCCACTAAAAGTTTTGTTTGGTTATCTTGCAATCCCGAGATAATCGTCTCCATGCTCCCAAATCCATTTTAAAGCCATTTTTAAGGCATTTCGCGCATACATGAAATGAACACATTTTTCTCCAAAACTATAACAGATGCAAGCTTGTCCCTGTTTGGTGGAGATGATATTTAATAAAATAAGTAGAAATCCACTAAAAGTTTTGTTTGGTTATCTTGCAATCCCGAGATAATCGTCTCCATGCTCCAAATCCATTTTAAAGCCATTTTTAAGGCATTTCGCGCATACATGAAATGAACACATTTTTCTCCAAAACTATAACAGATGCAAGCTTGTCCTGTTTGGTGGAGATGATATTTAATAAAATAAGTAGAAATCCACTAAAAGTTTTGTTTGGTTATCTTGCAATCCCGAGATAATCGTCTCCATGCTCCAAATCCATTTTAAAGCCATTTTTAAGGCATTTCGCGCATACATGAAATGAACACATTTTTCTCCAAAACTATAACAGATGCAAGCTTGTCCTGTTTGGTGGAGATGATATTTAATAAAATAAGTAGAAATCCACTAAAAGTTTTGTTTGGTTATCTTGCAATCCCGAGATAATCGTCTCCATGCTCCAAATCCATTTTAAAGCCATTTTTAAGGCATTTCGCGCATACATGAAATGAACACATTTTTCTCCAAAACTATAACAGATGCAAGCTTGTCCTGTTTGGTGGAGATGATATTTAATAAAATAAGTAGAAATCCACTAAAAGTTTTGTTTGGTTATCTTGCAATCCCGAGATAATCGTCTCCATGCTCCAAATCCATTTTAAAGCCATTTTTAAGGCATTTCGCGCATACATGAAATGAACACATTTTTCTCCAAAACTATAACAGATGCAAGCTTGTCCTGTTTGGTGGAGATGATATTTAATAAAATAAGTAGAAATCCACTAAAAGTTTTGTTTGGTTATCTTGCAATCCCGAGATAATCGTCTCCATGCTCCAAATCCATTTTAAGCCATTTTTAAGGCATTTCGCGCATACATGAAATGAACACATTTTTCTCCAAAACTATAACAGATGCAAGCTTGTCCTGTTTGGTGGAGATGATATTTAATAAAATAAGTAGAAATCCACTAAAAGTTTTGTTTGGTTATCTTGCAATCCCGAGATAATCGTCTCCATGCTCCAAATCCATTTTAAAGCCATTTTTAAGGCATTTCGCGCATACATGAAATGAACACATTTTTCTCCAAAACTATAACAGATGCAAGCTTGTCCTGTTTGGTGGAGATGATATTTAATAAAATAAGTAGAAATCCACTAAAAGTTTTGTTTGGTTATCTTGCAATCCCGAGATAATCGTCTCCATGCTCCAAATCCATTTTAAAGCCATTTTTAAGGCATTTCGCGCATACATGAAATGAACACATTTTTCTCCAAAACTATAACAGATGCAAGCTTGTCCTGTTTGGTGGAGATGATATTTAATAAAATAAGTAGAAATCCACTAAAAGTTTTGTTTGGTTATCTTGCAATCCCGAGATAATCGTCTCCATGCTCCAAATCCATTTTAAAGCCATTTTTAAGGCATTTCGCGCATACATGAAATGAACACATTTTTCTCCAAAACTATAACAGATGCAAGCTTGTCCTGTTTGGTGGAGATGATATTTAATAAAATAAGTAGAAATCCACTAAAAGTTTTGTTTGGTTATCTTGCAATCCCGAGATAATCGTCTCCATGCTCCAAATCCATTTTAAAGCCATTTTTAAGGCATTTCGCGCATACATGAAATGAACACATTTTTCTCCAAAACTATAACAGATGCAAGCTTGTCCTGTTTGGTGGAGATGATATTTAATAAAATAAGTAGAAATCCACTAAAAGTTTTGTTTGGTTATCTTGCAATCCCGAGATAATCGTCTCCATGCTCCAAATCCATTTTAAAGCCATTTTTAAGGCATTTCGCGCATACATGAAATGAACACATTTTTCTCCAAAACTATAACAGATGCAAGCTTGTCCTGTTTGGTGGAGATGATATTTAATAAAATAAGTAGAAATCCACTAAAAGTTTTGTTTGGTTATCTTGCAATCCCGAGATAATCGTCTCCATGCTCCAAATCCATTTTAAAGCCATTTTTAAGGCATTTCGCGCATACATGAAATGAACACATTTTTCTCCAAAACTATAACAGATGCAAGCTTGTCCTGTTTGGTGGAGATGATATTTAATAAAATAAGTAGAAATCCACTAAAAGTTTTGTTTGGTTATCTTGCAATCCCGAGATAATCGTCTCCATGCTCCAAATCCATTTTAAAGCCATTTTTAAGGCATTTCGCGCATACATGAAATGAACACATTTTTCTCCAAAACTATAACAGATGCAAGCTTGTCCTGTTTGGTGGAGATGATATTTAATAAAATAAGTAGAAATCCACTAAAAGTTTTGTTTGGTTATCTTGCAATCCCGAGATAATCGTCTCCATGCTCCAAATCCATTTTAAAGCCATTTTTAAGGCATTTCGCGCATACATGAAATGAACACATTTTTCTCCAAAACTATAACAGATGCAAGCTTGTCCTGTTTGGTGGAGATGATATTTAATAAAATAAGTAGAAATCCACTAAAAGTTTTGTTTGGTTATCTTGCAATCCCGAGATAATCGTCTCCATGCTCCAAATCCATTTTAAAGCCATTTTTAAGGCATTTCGCGCATACATGAAATGAACACATTTTTCTCCAAAACTATAACAGATGCAAGCTTGTCCTGTTTGGTGGAGATGATATTTAATAAAATAAGTAGAAATCCACTAAAAGTTTTGTTTGGTTATCTTGCAATCCCGAGATAATCGTCTCCATGCTCCAAATCCATTTTAAAGCCATTTTTAAGGCATTTCGCGCATACATGAAATGAACACATTTTTCTCCAAAACTATAACAGATGCAAGCTTGTCCTGTTTGGTGGAGATGATATTTAATAAAATAAGTAGAAATCCACTAAAAGTTTTGTTTGGTTATCTTGCAATCCCGAGATAATCGTCTCCATGCTCCAAATCCATTTTAAAGCCATTTTTAAGGCATTTCGCGCATACATGAAATGAACACATTTTTCTCCAAAACTATAACAGATGCAAGCTTGTCCTGTTTGGTGGAGATGATATTTAATAAAATAAGTAGAAATCCACTAAAAGTTTTGTTTGGTTATCTTGCAATCCCGAGATAATCGTCTCCATGCTCCAAATCCATTTTAAAGCCATTTTTAAGGCATTTCGCGCATACATGAAATGAACACATTTTTCTCCAAAACTATAACAGATGCAAGCTTGTCCTGTTTGGTGGAGATGATATTTAATAAAATAAGTAGAAATCCACTAAAAGTTTTGTTTGGTTATCTTGCAATCCCGAGATAATCGTCTCCATGCTCCAAATCCATTTTAAAGCCATTTTTAAGGCATTTCGCGCATACATGAAATGAACACATTTTTCTCCAAAACTATAACAGATGCAAGCTTGTCCTGTTTGGTGGAGATGATATTTAATAAAATAAGTAGAAATCCACTAAAAGTTTTGTTTGGTTATCTTGCAATCCCGAGATAATCGTCTCCATGCTCCAAATCCATTTTAAAGCCATTTTTAAGGCATTTCGCGCATACATGAAATGAACACATTTTTCTCCAAAACTATAACAGATGCAAGCTTGTCCTGTTTGGTGGAGATGATATTTAATAAAATAAGTAGAAATCCACTAAAGTTTTGTTTGGTTATCTTGCAATCCCGAGATAATCGTCTCCATGCTCCAAATCCATTTTAAAGCCATTTTTAAGGCATTTCGCGCATACATGAAATGAACACATTTTTCTCCAAAACTATAACAGATGCAAGCTTGTCCTGTTTGGTGGAGATGATATTTAATAAAATAAGTAGAAATCCACTAAAAGTTTTGTTTGGTTATCTTGCAATCCCGAGATAATCGTCTCCATGCTCCAAATCCATTTTAAAGCCATTTTTAAGGCATTTCGCGCATACATGAAATGAACACATTTTTCTCCAAAACTATAACAGATGCAAGCTTGTCCTGTTTGGTGGAGATGATATTTAATAAAATAAGTAGAAATCCACTAAAAGTTTTGTTTGGTTATCTTGCAATCCCGAGATAATCGTCTCCATGCTCCAAATCCATTTTAAAGCCATTTTTAAGGCATTTCGCGCATACATGAAATGAACACATTTTTCTCCAAAACTATAACAGATGCAAGCTTGTCCTGTTTGGTGGAGATGATATTTAATAAAATAAGTAGAAATCCACTAAAAGTTTTGTTTGGTTATCTTGCAATCCCGAGATAATCGTCTCCATGCTCCAAATCCATTTTAAAGCCATTTTTAAGGCATTTCGCGCATACATGAAATGAACACATTTTTCTCCAAAACTATAACAGATGCAAGCTTGTCCTGTTTGGTGGAGATGATATTTAATAAAATAAGTAGAAATCCACTAAAAGTTTTGTTTGGTTATCTTGCAATCCCGAGATAATCGTCTCCATGCTCCAAATCCATTTTAAAGCCATTTTTAAGGCATTTCGCGCATACATGAAATGAACACATTTTTCTCCAAAACTATAACAGATGCAAGCTTGTCCTGTTTGGTGGAGATGATATTTAATAAAATAAGTAGAAATCCACTAAAAGTTTTGTTTGGTTATCTTGCAATCCCGAGATAATCGTCTCCATGCTCCAAATCCATTTTAAAGCCATTTTTAAGGCATTTCGCGCATACATGAAATGAACACATTTTTCTCCAAAACTATAACAGATGCAAGCTTGTCCTGTTTGGTGGAGATGATATTTAATAAAATAAGTAGAAATCCACTAAAAGTTTTGTTTGGTTATCTTGCAATCCCGAGATAATCGTCTCCATGCTCCAAATCCATTTTAAAGCCATTTTTAAGGCATTTCGCGCATACATGAAATGAACACATTTTTCTCCAAAACTATAACAGATGCAAGCTTGTCCTGTTTGGTGGAGATGATATTTAATAAAATAAGTAGAAATCCACTAAAAGTTTTGTTTGGTTATCTTGCAATCCCGAGATAATCGTCTCCATGCTCCAAATCCATTTTAAAGCCATTTTTAAGGCATTTCGCGCATACATGAAATGAACACATTTTTCTCCAAAACTATAACAGATGCAAGCTTGTCCTGTTTGGTGGAGATGATATTTAATAAAATAAGTAGAAATCCACTAAAAGTTTTGTTTGGTTATCTTGCAATCCCGAGATAATCGTCTCCATGCTCCAAATCCATTTTAAAGCCATTTTTAAGGCATTTCGCGCATACATGAAATGAACACATTTTTCTCCAAAACTATAACAGATGCAAGCTTGTCCTGTTTGGTGGAGATGATATTTAATAAAATAAGTAGAAATCCACTAAAAGTTTTGTTTGGTTATCTTGCAATCCCGAGATAATCGTCTCCATGCTCCAAATCCATTTTAAAGCCATTTTTAAGGCATTTCGCGCATACATGAAATGAACACATTTTTCTCCAAAACTATAACAGATGCAAGCTTGTCCTGTTTGGTGGAGATGATATTTAATAAAATAAGTAGAAATCCACTAAAAGTTTTGTTTGGTTATCTTGCAATCCCGAGATAATCGTCTCCATGCTCCAAATCCATTTTAAAGCCATTTTTAAGGCATTTCGCGCATACATGAAATGAACACATTTTTCTCCAAAACTATAACAGATGCAAGCTTGTCCTGTTTGGTGGAGATGATATTTAATAAAATAAGTAGAAATCCACTAAAAGTTTTGTTTGGTTATCTTGCAATCCCGAGATAATCGTCTCCATGCTCCAAATCCATTTTAAAGCCATTTTAAGGCATTTCGCGCATACATGAAATGAACACATTTTTCTCCAAAACTATAACAGATGCAAGCTTGTCCTGTTTGGTGGAGATGATATTTAATAAAATAAGTAGAAATCCACTAAAAGTTTTGTTTGGTTATCTTGCAATCCCGAGATAATCGTCTCCATGCTCCAAATCCATTTTAAAGCCATTTTTAAGGCATTTCGCGCATACATGAAATGAACACATTTTTCTCCAAAACTATAACAGATGCAAGCTTGTCCTGTTTGGTGGAGATGATATTTAATAAAATAAGTAGAAATCCACTAAAAGTTTTGTTTGGTTATCTTGCAATCCCGAGATAATCGTCTCCATGCTCCAAATCCATTTTAAAGCCATTTTTAAGGCATTTCGCGCATACATGAAATGAACACATTTTTCTCCAAAACTATAACAGATGCAAGCTTGTCCTGTTTGGTGGAGATGATATTTAATAAAATAAGTAGAAATCCACTAAAAGTTTTGTTTGGTTATCTTGCAATCCCGAGATAATCGTCTCCATGCTCCAAATCCATTTTAAAGCCATTTTTAAGGCATTTCGCGCATACATGAAATGAACACATTTTTCTCCAAAACTATAACAGATGCAAGCTTGTCCTGTTTGGTGGAGATGATATTTAATAAAATAAGTAGAAATCCACTAAAAGTTTTTGTTTGGTTATCTTGCAATCCCGAGATAATCGTCTCCATGCTCCAAATCCATTTTAAAGCCATTTTTAAGGCATTTCGCGCATACATGAAATGAACACATTTTTCTCCAAAACTATAACAGATGCAAGCTTGTCCTGTTTGGTGGAGATGATATTTAATAAAATAAGTAGAAATCCACTAAAAGTTTTGTTTGGTTATCTTGCAATCCCGAGATAATCGTCTCCATGCTCCAAATCCATTTTAAAGCCATTTTTAAGGCATTTCGCGCATACATGAAATGAACACATTTTTCTCCAAAACTATAACAGATGCAAGCTTGTCCTGTTTGGTGGAGATGATATTTAATAAAATAAGTAGAAATCCACTAAAAGTTTTGTTTGGTTATCTTGCAATCCCGAGATAATCGTCTCCATGCTCCAAATCCATTTTAAAGCCATTTTTAAGGCATTTCGCGCATACATGAAATGAACACATTTTTCTCCAAAACTATAACAGATGCAAGCTTGTCCTGTTTGGTGGAGATGATATTTAATAAAATAAGTAGAAATCCACTAAAAGTTTTGTTTGGTTATCTTGCAATCCCGAGATAATCGTCTCCATGCTCCAAATCCATTTTAAAGCCATTTTTAAGGCATTTCGCGCATACATGAAATGAACACATTTTTCTCCAAAACTATAACAGATGCAAGCTTGTCCTGTTTGGTGGAGATGATATTTAATAAAATAAGTAGAAATCCACTAAAAGTTTTGTTTGGTTATCTTGCAATCCCGAGATAATCGTCTCCATGCTCCAAATCCATTTTAAAGCCATTTTTAAGGCATTTCGCGCATACATGAAATGAACACATTTTTCTCCAAAACTATAACAGATGCAAGCTTGTCCTGTTTGGTGGAGATGATATTTAATAAAATAAGTAGAAATCCACTAAAAGTTTTGTTTGGTTATCTTGCAATCCCGAGATAATCGTCTCCATGCTCCAAATCCATTTTAAAGCCATTTTTAAGGCATTTCGCGCATACATGAAATGAACACATTTTTCTCCAAAACTATAACAGATGCAAGCTTGTCCTGTTTGGTGGAGATGATATTTAATAAAATAAGTAGAAATCCACTAAAAGTTTTGTTTGGTTATCTTGCAATCCCGAGATAATCGTCTCCATGCTCCAAATCCATTTTAAAGCCATTTTTAAGGCATTTCGCGCATACATGAAATGAACACATTTTTCTCCAAAACTATAACAGATGCAAGCTTGTCCTGTTTGGTGGAGATGATATTTAATAAAATAAGTAGAAATCCACTAAAAGTTTTGTTTGGTTATCTTGCAATCCCGAGATAATCGTCTCCATGCTCCAAATCCATTTTAAAGCCATTTTTAAGGCATTTCGCGCATACATGAAATGAACACATTTTTCTCCAAAACTATAACAGATGCAAGCTTGTCCTGTTTGGTGGAGATGATATTTAATAAAATAAGTAGAAATCCACTAAAAGTTTTGTTTGGTTATCTTGCAATCCCGAGATAATCGTCTCCATGCTCCAAATCCATTTTAAAGCCATTTTTAAGGCATTTCGCGCATACATGAAATGAACACATTTTTCTCCAAAACTATAATAGATGCAAGCTTGTCCTGTTTGGTGGAGATGATATTTAATAAAATAAGTAGAAATCCACTAAAAGTTTTGTTTGGTTATCTTGCAATCCCGAGATAATCGTCTCCATGCTCCAAATCCATTTTAAAGCCATTTTTAAGGCATTTCGCGCATACATGAAATGAACACATTTTTCTCCAAAACTATAACAGATGCAAGCTTGTCCTGTTTGGTGGAGATGATATTTAATAAAATAAGTAGAAATCCACTAAAAGTTTTGTTTGGTTATATTGCAATCCCGAGATAATCGTCTCCATGCTCCAAATCCATTTTAAAGCCATTTTTAAGGCATTTCGCGCATACATGAAATGAACACATTTTACTCCAAAACTATAACAGATGCAAGCTTGTCCTGTTTGGTGGAGATGATATTTAATAAAATAAGTAGAAATCCACTAAAAGTTTTGTTTGGTTATCTTGCAATCCCGAGATAATCGTCTCCATGCTCCAAATCCATTTTAAAGCCATTTTTAAGGCATTTCGCGCATACATGAAATGAACACATTTTTCTCCAAAACTATAACAGATGCAAGCTTGTCCTGTTTGGTGGAGATGATATTTAATAAAATAAGTAGAAATCCACTAAAAGTTTTGTTTGGTTATCTTGCAATCCCGAGATAATCGTCTCCATGCTCCAAATCCATTTTAAAGCCATTTTTAAGGCATTTCGCGCATACATGAAATGAACACATTTTTCTCCAAAACTATAACAGATGCAAGCTTGTCCTGTTTGGTGGAGATGATATTTAATAAAATAAGTAGAAATCCACTAAAAGTTTTGTTTGGTTATATTGCAATCCCGAGATAATCGTCTCCATGCTCCAAATCCATTTTAAAGCCATTTTTAAGGCATTTCGCGCATACATGAAATGAACACATTTTTCTCCAAAACTATAACAGATGCAAGCTTGTCCTGTTTGGTGGAGATGATATTTAATAAAATAAGTAGAAATCCACTAAAAGTTTTGTTTGGTTATCTTGCAATCCCGAGATAATCGTCTCCATGCTCCAAATCCATTTTAAAGCCATTTTTAAGGCATTTCGCGCATACATGAAATGAACACATTTTTCTCCAAAACTATAACAGATGCAAGCTTGTCCTGTTTGGTGGAGATGATATTTAATAAAATAAGTAGAAATCCACTAAAAGTTTTGTTTGGTTATCTTGCAATCCCGAGATAATCGTCTCCATGCTCCAAATCCATTTTAAAGCCATTTTTAAGGCATTTCGCGCATACATGAAATGAACACATTTTTCTCCAAAACTATAACAGATGCAAGCTTGTCCTGTTTGGTGGAGATGATATTTAATAAAATAAGTAGAAATCCACTAAAAGTTTTGTTTGGTTATCTTGCAATCCCGAGATAATCGTCTCCATGCTCCAAATCCATTTTAAAGCCATTTTTAAGGCATTTCGCGCATACATGAAATGAACACATTTTTCTCCAAAACTATAACAGATGCAAGCTTGTCCTGTTTGGTGGAGATGATATTTAATAAAATAAGTAGAAATCCACTAAAAGTTTTGTTTGGTTATCTTGCAATCCCGAGATAATCGTCTCCATGCTCCAAATCCATTTTAAAGCCATTTTTAAGGCATTTCGCGCATACATGAAATGAACACATTTTTCTCCAAAACTATAACAGATGCAAGCTTGTCCTGTTTGGTGGAGATGATATTTAATAAAATAAGTAGAAATCCACTAAAAGTTTTGTTTGGTTATCTTGCAATCCCGAGATAATCGTCTCCATGCTCCAAATCCATTTTAAAGCCATTTTTAAAGCATTTCGCGCATACATGAAATGAACACATTTTTCTCCAAAACTATAACAGATGCAAGCTTGTCCTGTTTGGTGGAGATGATATTTAATAAAATAAGTAGAAATCCACTAAAAGTTTTGTTTGGTTATCTTGCAATCCCGAGATAATCGTCTCCATGCTCCAAATCCATTTTAAAGCCATTTTTAAGGCATTTCGCGCATACATGAAATGAACACATTTTTCTCCAAAACTATAACAGATGCAAGCTTGTCCTGTTTGGTGGAGATGATATTTAATAAAATAAGTAGAAATCCACTAAAAGTTTTGTTTGGTTATCTTGCAATCCCGAGATAATCGTCTCCATGCTCCAAATCCATTTTAAAGCCATTTTTAAGGCATTTCGCGCATACATGAAATGAACACATTTTTCTCCAAAACTATAACAGATGCAAGCTTGTCCTGTTTGGTGGAGATGATATTTAATAAAATAAGTAGAAATCCACTAAAAGTTTTGTTTGGTTATATTGCAATCCCGAGATAATCGTCTCCATGCTCCAAATCCATTTTAAAGCTATTTTTAAGGCATTTCGCGCATACATGAAATGAACACATTTTTCTCCAAAACTATAACAGATGCAAGCTTGTCCTGTTTGGTGGAGATGATATTTAATAAAATAAGTAGAAATCCACTAATAGTTTTGTTTGGTTATCTTGCAATCCCGAGATAATCGTCTCCATGCTCCAAATCCATTTTAAAGCCATTTTTAAGGCATTTCGCGCATACATGAAATGAACACATTTTTCTCCAAAACTATAACAGATGCAAGCTTGTCCTGTTTGGTGGAGATGATATTTAATAAAATAAGTAGAAATCCACTAAAAGTTTTGTTTGGTTATCTTGCAATCCCGAGATAATCGTCTCCATGCTCCAAATCCATTTTAAAGCCATTTTTAAGGCATTTCGCGCATACATGAAATGAACACATTTTTCTCCAAAACTATAACAGATGCAAGCTTGTCCTGTTTGGTGGAGATGATATTTAATAAAATAAGTAGAAATCCACTAAAAGTTTTGTTTGGTTATCTTGCAATCCCGAGATAATCGTCTCCATGCTCCAAATCCATTTTAAAGCCATTTTTAAGGCATTTCGCGCATACATGAAATGAACACATTTTTCTCCAAAACTATAACAGATGCAAGCTTGTCCTGTTTGGTGGAGATGATATTTAATAAAATAAGTAGAAATCCACTAAAAGTTTTGTTTGGTTATCTTGCAATCCCGAGATAATCGTCTCCATGCTCCAAATCCATTTTAAAGCCATTTTTAAGGCATTTCGCGCATACATGAAATGAACACATTTTTCTCCAAAACTATAACAGATGCAAGCTTGTCCTGTTTGGTGGAGATGATATTTAATAAAATAAGTAGAAATCCACTAAAAGTTTTGTTTGGTTATCTTGCAATCCCGAGATAATCGTCTCCATGCTCCAAATCCATTTTAAAGCCATTTTTAAGGCATTTCGCGCATACATGAAATGAACACATTTTTCTCCAAAACTATAACACATGCAAGCTTGTCCTGTTTGGTGGAGATGATATTTAATAAAATAAGTAGAAATCCACTAAAAGTTTTGTTTGGTTATCTTGCAATCCCGAGATAATCGTCTCCATGCTCCAAATCCATTTTAAAGCCATTTTTAAGGCATTTCGTGCATACATGAAATGAACACATTTTTCTCCAAAACTATAACAGATGCAAGCTTGTCCTGTTTGGTGGAGATGATATTTAATAAAATAAGTAGAAATCCACTAAAAGTTTTGTTTGGTTATCTTGCAATCCCGAGATAATCGTCTCCATGCTCCAAATCTATTTTAAAGCCATTTTTAAGGCATTTCGCGCATACATGAAATGAACACATTTTTCTCCAAAACTATAACAGATGCAAGCTTGTCCTGTTTGGTGGAGATTATATTTAATAAAATAAGTAGAAATCCACTAAAAGTTTTGTTTGGTTATCTTGCAATCCCGAGATAATCGTCTCCATGCTCCAAATCCATTTTAAAGCCATTTCAAAGGCATTTCGCGCATACATGAAATGAACACATTTTTCTCCAAAACTATAACACATGCAAGCTTGTCCTGTTTGGTGGAGATGATATTTAATAAAATAAGTAGAAATCCACTAAAAGTTTTGTTTGGTTATCTTGCAATCCCGAGATAATCGTCTCCATGCTCCAAATCCATTTTAAAGCCATTTCTAAGGCATTTCGCGCATACATGAAATGAACACATTTTTCTCCAAAACTATAACAGATGCAAGCTTGTCCTGTTTGGTGGAGATGATATTTAATAAAATAAGTAGAAATCCACTAAAAGTTTTGTTTGGTTATCTTGCAATCCCGAGATAATCGTCTCCATGCTCCAAATCCATTTTAAAGCCATTTTTAAGGCATTTCGCGCATACATGAAATGAACACATTTTTCTCCAAAACTATAACAGATGCAAGCTTGTCCTGTTTGGTGGAGATGATATTTAATAAAATAAGTAGAAATCCACTAAAAGTTTTGTTTGGTTATCTTGCAATCCCGAGATAATCGTCTCCATGCTCCAAATCCATTTTAAAGCCATTTTTAAGGCATTTCGCGCATACATGAAATGAACACATTTTTCTCCAAAACTATAACAGATGCAAGCTTGTCCTGTTTGGTGGAGATGATATTTAATAAAATAAGTAGAAATCCACTAAAAGTTTTGTTTCGTTATCTTGCAATCCCGAGATAATCGTCTCCATGCTCCAAATCCATTTTAAAGCCATTTTTAAGGCATTTCGCGCATACATGAAATGAACACATTTTTCTCCAAAACTATAACAGATGCAAGCTTGTCCTGTTTGGTGGAGATGATATTTAATAAAATAAGTAGAAATCCACTAAAAGTTTTGTTTGGTTATCTTGCAATCCCGAGATAATCGTCTCCATGCTCCAAATCCATTTTAAAGCCATTTTTAAGGCATTTCGCGCATAAATGAAATGAACACATTTTTCTCCAAAACTATAACAGATGCAAGCTTGTCCTGTTTGGTGGAGATGATATTTAATAAAATAAGTAGAAATCCACTAAAAGTTTTGTTTGGTTATCTTGCAATCCCGAGATAATCGTCTCCATGCTCCAAATCCATTTTAAAGCCATTTTTAAGGCATTTTGCGCATACATGAAATGAACACATTTTTCTCCAAAACTATAACAGATGCAAGCTTGTCCTGTTTGGTGGAGATGATATTTAATAAAATAAGTAGAAATCCACTAAAAGTTTTGTTTGGTTATCTTGCAATCCCGAGATAATCGTCTCCATGCTCCAAATCCATTTTAAAGCCATTTTTAAGGCATTTCGCGCATACATGAAATGAACACATTTTTCTCCAAAACTATAACAGATGCAAGCTTGTCCTGTTTGGTGGAGATAATATTTAATAAAATAAGTAGAAATCTACTAAAAGTTTCGTTTGTTTATATTGCCATCCTGAGATAATCGTCTCCATGCTCCAAATCCATTTTAAAGCCATTTCAAAGGCATTTTGCGCATACATGAAATGAACACATTTTTCTCCAAAACTATAACACATGCAAGCTTGTCCTGTTTGGTGGAGATGATATTTAATAAAATAAGTAGAAATCCACTAAAAGTTTTGTTTGGTTATCTTGCAATCCCGAGATAATCGTCTCCATGCTCCAAATCCATTTTAAAGCCATTTTTAAGGCATTTCGCGCATACATGAAATGAACACATTTTTCTCCAAAACTATAACAGATGCAAGCTTGTCCTGTTTGGTGGAGATGATATTTAATAAAATAAGTAGAAATCCACTAAAAGTTTTGTTTGGTTATCTTGCAATCCCGAGATAATCGTCTCCATGCTCCAAATCCATTTTAAAGCCATTTCAAAGGCATTTTGCGCATACATGAAATGAACACATTTTTCTCCAAAACTATAACACATGCAAGCTTGTCCTGTTTGGTGGAGATGATATTTAATAAAATAAGTAGAAATCCACTAAAAGTTTTGTTTGGTTATCTTGCAATCCCGAGATAATCGTCTCCATGCTCCAAATCCATTTTAAAGCCATTTTTAAGGCATTTCGCGCATACATGAAATGAACACATTTTTCTCCAAAACTATAACAGATGCAAGCTTGTCCTGTTTGGTGGAGATGATATTTAATAAAATAAGTAGAAATCCACTAAAAGTTTTGTTTGGTTATCTTGCAATCCCGAGATAATCGTCTCCATGCTCCAAATCCATTTTAAAGCCATTTTTAAGGCATTTCGCGCATACATGAAATGAACACATTTTTCTCCAAAACTATAACAGATGCAAGCTTGTCCTGTTTGGTGGAGATGATATTTAATAAAATAAGTAGAAATCCACTAAAAGTTTTGTTTGGTTATCTTGCAATCCCGAGATAATCGCCTCCATGCTCCAAATCCATTTTAAAGCCATTTTTAAGGCATTTCGCGCATACATGAAATGAACACATTTTTCTCCAAAACTATAACAGATGCAAGCTTGTCCTGTTTGGTGGAGATGATATTTAATAAAATAAGTAGAAATCCACTAAAAGTTTTGTTTGGTTATATTGCAATCCCGAGATAATTGTCTTCATGCTCCAAATCCATTTTAAAGCCATTTTTAAGGCATTTCGCGCATACATGAAATGAACACATTTTTCTCCAAAACTATAACAGATGCAAGCTTGTCCTGTTTGGTGGAGATGATATTTAATAAAATAAGTAGAAATCCACTAAAAGTTTTGTTTGGTTATCTTGCAATCCCGAGATAATCGTCTCCATGCTCCAAATCCATTTTAAAGCCATTTTTAAGGCATTTCGCGCATACATGAAATGAACACATTTTTCTCCAAAACTATAACAGATGCAAGCTTGTCCTGTTTGGTGGAGATAATATTTAATAAAATAAGTAGAAATCTACTAAAAGTTTCGTTTGTTTATATTGCCATCCTGAGATAATCGTCTCCATGCTCCAAATCCATTTTAAAGCCATTTCAAAGGCATTTTGCGCATACATGAAATGAACACATTTTTCTCCAAAACTAACACATGCAAGCTTGTCCTGTTTGGTGGAGATGATATTTAATAAAATAAGTAGAAATCCACTAAAAGTTTTGTTTGGTTATCTTGCAATCCCGAGATAATCGTCTCCATGCTCCAAATCCATTTTAAAGCCATTTTTAAGGCATTTCGCGCATACATGAAATGAACACATTTTTCTCCAAAACTATAACAGATGCAAGCTTGTCCTGTTTGGTGGAGATAATATTTAATAAAATAAGTAGAAATCTACTAAAAGTTTCGTTTGTTTATATTGCCATCCTGAGATAATCGTCTCCATGCTCCAAATCCATTTTAAAGCCATTTCAAAGGCATTTTGCGCATACATGAAATGAACACATTTTTCTCCAAAACTAACAGATGCAAGCTTGTCCTGTTTGGTGGAGATGATATTTAATAAAATAAGTAGAAATCCACTAAAAGTTTTGTTTGGTTATCTTGCAATCCCGAGATAATCGTCTCCATGCTCCAAATCCATTTTAAAGCCATTTTTAAGGCATTTCGCGCATACATGAAATGAACACATTTTTCTCCAAAACTATAACAGATGCAAGCTTGTCCTGTTTGGTGGAGATGATATTTAATAAAATAAGTAGAAATCCACTAAAAGTTTTGTTTGGTTATCTTGCAATCCCGAGATAATCGTCTCCATGCTCCAAATCCATTTTAAAGCCATTTTTAAGGCATTTCGCGCATACATGAAATGAACACATTTTTCTCCAAAACTATAACAGATGCAAGCTTGTCCTGTTTGGTGGAGATGATATTTAATAAAATAAGTAGAAATCCACTAAAAGTTTTGTTTGGTTATCTTGCAATCCCGAGATAATCGTCTCCATGCTCCAAATCCATTTTAAAGCCATTTTTAAGGCATTTCGCGCATACATGAAATGAACACATTTTTCTCCAAAACTATAACAGATGCAAGCTTGTCCTGTTTGGTGGAGATGATATTTAATAAAATAAGTAGAAATCCACTAAAAGTTTTGTTTGGTTATCTTGCAATCCCGAGATAATCGTCTCCATGCTCCAAATCCATTTTAAAGCCATTTTTAAGGCATTTCGCGCATACATGAAATGAACACATTTTTCTCCAAAACTATAACAGATGCAAGCTTGTCCTGTTTGGTGGAGATGATATTTAATAAAATAAGTAGAAATCCACTAAAAGTTTTGTTTGGTTATCTTGCAATCCCGAGATAATCGTCTCCATGCTCCAAATCCATTTTAAAGCCATTTTTAAGGCATTTCGCGCATACATGAAATGAACACATTTTTCTCCAAAACTATAACAGATGCAAGCTTGTCCTGTTTGGTGGAGATGATATTTAATAAAATAAGTAGAAATCCACTAAAAGTTTTGTTTGGTTATCTTGCAATCCCGAGATAATCGTCTCCATGCTCCAAATCCATTTTAAAGCCATTTTTAAAGCATTTCGCGCATACATGAAATGAACACATTTTTCTCCAAAACTATAACAGATGCAAGCTTGTCCTGTTTGGTGGAGATGATATTTAATAAAATAAGTAGAAATCCACTAAAAGTTTTGTTTGGTTATCTTGCAATCCCGAGATAATCGTCTCCATGCTCCAAATCCATTTTAAAGCCATTTTTAAGGCATTTCGCGCATACATGAAATGAACACATTTTTCTCCAAAACTATAACAGATGCAAGCTTGTCCTGTTTGGTGGAGATGATATTTAATAAAATAAGTAGAAATCCACTAAAAGTTTTGTTTGGTTATCTTGCAATCCCGAGATAATCGTCTCCATGCTCCAAATCCATTTTAAAGCCATTTTTAAGGCATTTCGCGCATACATGAAATGAACACATTTTTCTCCAAAACTATAACAGATGCAAGCTTGTCCTGTTTGGTGGAGATGATATTTAATAAAATAAGTAGAAATCCACTAAAAGTTTTGTTTGGTTATATTGCAATCCCGAGATAATCGTCTCCATGCTCCAAATCCATTTTAAAGCTATTTTTAAGGCATTTCGCGCATACATGAAATGAACACATTTTTCTCCAAAACTATAACAGATGCAAGCTTGTCCTGTTTGGTGGAGATGATATTTAATAAAATAAGTAGAAATCCACTAATAGTTTTGTTTGGTTATCTTGCAATCCCGAGATAATCGTCTCCATGCTCCAAATCCATTTTAAAGCCATTTTTAAGGCATTTCGCGCATACATGAAATGAACACATTTTTCTCCAAAACTATAACAGATGCAAGCTTGTCCTGTTTGGTGGAGATGATATTTAATAAAATAAGTAGAAATCCACTAAAAGTTTTGTTTGGTTATCTTGCAATCCCGAGATAATCGTCTCCATGCTCCAAATCCATTTTAAAGCCATTTTTAAGGCATTTCGCGCATACATGAAATGAACACATTTTTCTCCAAAACTATAACAGATGCAAGCTTGTCCTGTTTGGTGGAGATGATATTTAATAAAATAAGTAGAAATCCACTAAAAGTTTTGTTTGGTTATCTTGCAATCCCGAGATAATCGTCTCCATGCTCCAAATCCATTTTAAAGCCATTTTTAAGGCATTTCGCGCATACATGAAATGAACACATTTTTCTCCAAAACTATAACAGATGCAAGCTTGTCCTGTTTGGTGGAGATGATATTTAATAAAATAAGTAGAAATCCACTAAAAGTTTTGTTTGGTTATCTTGCAATCCCGAGATAATCGTCTCCATGCTCCAAATCCATTTTAAAGCCATTTTTAAGGCATTTCGCGCATACATGAAATGAACACATTTTTCTCCAAAACTATAACAGATGCAAGCTTGTCCTGTTTGGTGGAGATGATATTTAATAAAATAAGTAGAAATCCACTAAAAGTTTTGTTTGGTTATCTTGCAATCCCGAGATAATCGTCTCCATGCTCCAAATCCATTTTAAAGCCATTTTTAAGGCATTTCGCGCATACATGAAATGAACACATTTTTCTCCAAAACTATAACACATGCAAGCTTGTCCTGTTTGGTGGAGATGATATTTAATAAAATAAGTAGAAATCCACTAAAAGTTTTGTTTGGTTATCTTGCAATCCCGAGATAATCGTCTCCATGCTCCAAATCCATTTTAAAGCCATTTTTAAGGCATTTCGTGCATACATGAAATGAACACATTTTTCTCCAAAACTATAACAGATGCAAGCTTGTCCTGTTTGGTGGAGATGATATTTAATAAAATAAGTAGAAATCCACTAAAAGTTTTGTTTGGTTATCTTGCAATCCCGAGATAATCGTCTCCATGCTCCAAATCTATTTTAAAGCCATTTTTAAGGCATTTCGCGCATACATGAAATGAACACATTTTTCTCCAAAACTATAACAGATGCAAGCTTGTCCTGTTTGGTGGAGATTATATTTAATAAAATAAGTAGAAATCCACTAAAAGTTTTGTTTGGTTATCTTGCAATCCCGAGATAATCGTCTCCATGCTCCAAATCCATTTTAAAGCCATTTCAAAGGCATTTCGCGCATACATGAAATGAACACATTTTTCTCCAAAACTATAACACATGCAAGCTTGTCCTGTTTGGTGGAGATGATATTTAATAAAATAAGTAGAAATCCACTAAAAGTTTTGTTTGGTTATCTTGCAATCCCGAGATAATCGTCTCCATGCTCCAAATCCATTTTAAAGCCATTTCTAAGGCATTTCGCGCATACATGAAATGAACACATTTTTCTCCAAAACTATAACAGATGCAAGCTTGTCCTGTTTGGTGGAGATGATATTTAATAAAATAAGTAGAAATCCACTAAAAGTTTTGTTTGGTTATCTTGCAATCCCGAGATAATCGTCTCCATGCTCCAAATCCATTTTAAAGCCATTTTTAAGGCATTTCGCGCATACATGAAATGAACACATTTTTCTCCAAAACTATAACAGATGCAAGCTTGTCCTGTTTGGTGGAGATGATATTTAATAAAATAAGTAGAAATCCACTAAAAGTTTTGTTTGGTTATCTTGCAATCCCGAGATAATCGTCTCCATGCTCCAAATCCATTTTAAAGCCATTTTTAAGGCATTTCGCGCATACATGAAATGAACACATTTTTCTCCAAAACTATAACAGATGCAAGCTTGTCCTGTTTGGTGGAGATGATATTTAATAAAATAAGTAGAAATCCACTAAAAGTTTTGTTTCGTTATCTTGCAATCCCGAGATAATCGTCTCCATGCTCCAAATCCATTTTAAAGCCATTTTTAAGGCATTTCGCGCATACATGAAATGAACACATTTTTCTCCAAAACTATAACAGATGCAAGCTTGTCCTGTTTGGTGGAGATGATATTTAATAAAATAAGTAGAAATCCACTAAAAGTTTTGTTTGGTTATCTTGCAATCCCGAGATAATCGTCTCCATGCTCCAAATCCATTTTAAAGCCATTTTTAAGGCATTTCGCGCATAAATGAAATGAACACATTTTTCTCCAAAACTATAACAGATGCAAGCTTGTCCTGTTTGGTGGAGATGATATTTAATAAAATAAGTAGAAATCCACTAAAAGTTTTGTTTGGTTATCTTGCAATCCCGAGATAATCGTCTCCATGCTCCAAATCCATTTTAAAGCCATTTTTAAGGCATTTTGCGCATACATGAAATGAACACATTTTTCTCCAAAACTATAACAGATGCAAGCTTGTCCTGTTTGGTGGAGATGATATTTAATAAAATAAGTAGAAATCCACTAAAAGTTTTGTTTGGTTATCTTGCAATCCCGAGATAATCGTCTCCATGCTCCAAATCCATTTTAAAGCCATTTTTAAGGCATTTCGCGCATACATGAAATGAACACATTTTTCTCCAAAACTATAACAGATGCAAGCTTGTCCTGTTTGGTGGAGATAATATTTAATAAAATAAGTAGAAATCTACTAAAAGTTTCGTTTGTTTATATTGCCATCCTGAGATAATCGTCTCCATGCTCCAAATCCATTTTAAAGCCATTTCAAAGGCATTTTGCGCATACATGAAATGAACACATTTTTCTCCAAAACTATAACACATGCAAGCTTGTCCTGTTTGGTGGAGATGATATTTAATAAAATAAGTAGAAATCCACTAAAAGTTTTGTTTGGTTATCTTGCAATCCCGAGATAATCGTCTCCATGCTCCAAATCCATTTTAAAGCCATTTTTAAGGCATTTCGCGCATACATGAAATGAACACATTTTTCTCCAAAACTATAACAGATGCAAGCTTGTCCTGTTTGGTGGAGATGATATTTAATAAAATAAGTAGAAATCCACTAAAAGTTTTGTTTGGTTATCTTGCAATCCCGAGATAATCGTCTCCATGCTCCAAATCCATTTTAAAGCCATTTCAAAGGCATTTTGCGCATACATGAAATGAACACATTTTTCTCCAAAACTATAACACATGCAAGCTTGTCCTGTTTGGTGGAGATGATATTTAATAAAATAAGTAGAAATCCACTAAAAGTTTTGTTTGGTTATCTTGCAATCCCGAGATAATCGTCTCCATGCTCCAAATCCATTTTAAAGCCATTTTTAAGGCATTTCGCGCATACATGAAATGAACACATTTTTCTCCAAAACTATAACAGATGCAAGCTTGTCCTGTTTGGTGGAGATGATATTTAATAAAATAAGTAGAAATCCACTAAAAGTTTTGTTTGGTTATCTTGCAATCCCGAGATAATCGTCTCCATGCTCCAAATCCATTTTAAAGCCATTTTTAAGGCATTTCGCGCATACATGAAATGAACACATTTTTCTCCAAAACTATAACAGATGCAAGCTTGTCCTGTTTGGTGGAGATGATATTTAATAAAATAAGTAGAAATCCACTAAAAGTTTTGTTTGGTTATCTTGCAATCCCGAGATAATCGCCTCCATGCTCCAAATCCATTTTAAAGCCATTTTTAAGGCATTTCGCGCATACATGAAATGAACACATTTTTCTCCAAAACTATAACAGATGCAAGCTTGTCCTGTTTGGTGGAGATGATATTTAATAAAATAAGTAGAAATCCACTAAAAGTTTTGTTTGGTTATATTGCAATCCCGAGATAATTGTCTTCATGCTCCAAATCCATTTTAAAGCCATTTTTAAGGCATTTCGCGCATACATGAAATGAACACATTTTTCTCCAAAACTATAACAGATGCAAGCTTGTCCTGTTTGGTGGAGATGATATTTAATAAAATAAGTAGAAATCCACTAAAAGTTTTGTTTGGTTATCTTGCAATCCCGAGATAATCGTCTCCATGCTCCAAATCCATTTTAAAGCCATTTTTAAGGCATTTCGCGCATACATGAAATGAACACATTTTTCTCCAAAACTATAACAGATGCAAGCTTGTCCTGTTTGGTGGAGATAATATTTAATAAAATAAGTAGAAATCTACTAAAAGTTTCGTTTGTTTATATTGCCATCCTGAGATAATCGTCTCCATGCTCCAAATCCATTTTAAAGCCATTTCAAAGGCATTTTGCGCATACATGAAATGAACACATTTTTCTCCAAAACTAACACATGCAAGCTTGTCCTGTTTGGTGGAGATGATATTTAATAAAATAAGTAGAAATCCACTAAAAGTTTTGTTTGGTTATCTTGCAATCCCGAGATAATCGTCTCCATGCTCCAAATCCATTTTAAAGCCATTTTTAAGGCATTTCGCGCATACATGAAATGAACACATTTTTCTCCAAAACTATAACAGATGCAAGCTTGTCCTGTTTGGTGGAGATAATATTTAATAAAATAAGTAGAAATCTACTAAAAGTTTCGTTTGTTTATATTGCCATCCTGAGATAATCGTCTCCATGCTCCAAATCCATTTTAAAGCCATTTCAAAGGCATTTTGCGCATACATGAAATGAACACATTTTTCTCCAAAACTAACACATGCAAGCTTGTCCTGTTTGGTGGAGATGATATTTAATAAAATAAGTAGAAATCCACTAAAAGTTTTGTTTGGTTATCTTGCAATCCCGAGATAATCGTCTCCATGCTCCAAATCCATTTTAAAGCCATTTTTAAGGCATTTCGCGCATACATGAAATGAACACATTTTTCTCCAAAACTATAACAGATGCAAGCTTGTCCTGTTTGGTGGAGATGATATTTAATAAAATAAGTAGAAATCCACTAAAAGTTTTGTTTGGTTATCTTGCAATCCCGAGATAATCGTCTCCATGCTCCAAATCCATTTTAAAGCCATTTTTAAGGCATTTCGCGCATAAAAGAAATGAACACATTTTTCTCCAAAACTATAACAGATGCAAGCTTGTCCTGTTTGGTGGAGATGATATTTAATAAAATAAGTAGAAATCCACTAAAAGTTTTGTTTGGTTATCTTGCAATCCCGAGATAATCGTCTCCATGCTCCAAATCCATTTTAAAGCCATTTTTAAGGCATTTCGCGCATACATGAAATGAACACATTTTTCTCCAAAACTATAACAGATGCAAGCTTGTCCTGTTTGGTGGAGATGATATTTAATAAAATAAGTAGAAATCCACTAAAAGTTTTGTTTGGTTATCTTGCAATCCCGAGATAATCGTCTCCATGCTCCAAATCCATTTTAAAGCCATTTTTAAGGCATTTCGCGCATACATGAAATGAACACATTTTTCTCCAAAACTATAACAGATGCAAGCTTGTCCTGTTTGGTGGAGATAATATTTAATAAAATAAGTAGAAATCTACTAAAAGTTTCGTTTGTTTATATTGCCATCCTGAGATAATCGTCTCCATGCTCCAAATCCATTTTAAAGCCATTTCAAAGGCATTTTGCGCATACATGAAATGAACACATTTTTCTCCAAAACTATAACACATGCAAGCTTGTCCTGTTTGGTGGAGATGATATTTAATAAAATAAGTAGAAAACCACTAAAAGTTTTGTTTGGTTATCTTGCAATCCCGAGATAATCGTCTCCATGCTCCAAATCCATTTTAAAGCCATTTTTAAGGCATTTCGCGCATACATGAAATGAACACATTTTTCTCCAAAACTATAACAGATGCAAGCTTGTCCTGTTTGGTGGAGATGATATTTAATAAAATAAGTAGAAATCCACTAAAAGTTTTGTTTGGTTATATTGCAATCCCGAGATAATCGTCTCCATGCTCCAAATCCATTTTAAAGCCATTTTTAAGGCATTTCGCGCATACATGAAATGAACACATTTTTCTCCAAAACTATAACAGATGCAAGCTTGTCCTGTTTGGTGGAGATAATATTTAATAAAATAAGTAGAAATCTACTAAAAGTTTCGTTTGTTTATATTGCCATCCTGAGATAATCGTCTCCATGCTCCAAATCCATTTTAAAGCCATTTCAAAGGCATTTTGCGCATACATGAAATGAACACATTTTTCTCCAAAACTATAACACATGCAAGCTTGTCCTGTTTGGTGGAGATGATATTTAATAAAATAAGTAGAAATCCACTAAAAGTTTTGTTTGGTTATCTTGCAATCCCGAGATAATCGTCTCCATGCTCCAAATCCATTTTAAAGCCATTTTTAAGGCATTTCGCGCATACATGAAATGAACACATTTTTCTCTAAAACTATAACAGATGCAAGCTTGTCCTGTTTGGTGGAGATGATATTTAATAAAATAAGTAGAAATCCACTAAAAGTTTTGTTTGGTTATCTTGCAATCCCGAGATAATCGTCTCCATGCTCCAAATCCATTTTAAAGCCATTTTTAAGGTATTTCGCGCATACATGAAATGAACACATTTTTCTCCAAAACTATAACAGATGCAAGCTTGTCCTGTTTGGTGGAGATGATATTTAATAAAATAAGTAGAAATCCACTAAAAGTTTTGTTTGGTTATCTTGCAATCCCGAGATAATCGTCTCCATGCTCCAAATCCATTTTAAAGCCATTTTTAAGGCATTTCGCGCATACATGAAATGAACACATTTTTCTCCAAAACTATAACACATGCAAGCTTGTCCTGTTTGGTGGAGATGATATTTAATAAAATAAGTAGAAATCCACTAAAAGTTTTGTTTGGTTATCTTGCAATCCCGAGATAATCGTCTCCATGCTCCAAATCCATTTTAAAGCCATTTTTAAGGCATTTCGCGCATACATGAAATGAACACATTTTTCTCCAAAACTATAACAGATGCAAGCTTGTCCTGTTTGGTGGAGATGATATTTAATAAAATAAGAAGAAATCCACTAAAAGTTTTGTTTGGTTATCTTGCAATCCCGAGATAATCGTCTCCATGCTCCAAATCCATTTTAAAGCCATTTTTAAGGCATTTCGCGCATACATGAAATGAACACATTTTTCTCCAAAACTATAACAGATGCAAGCTTGTCCTGTTTGGTGGAGATGATATTTAATAAAATAAGTAGAAATCCACTAAAAGTTTTGTTTGGTTATCTTGCAATCCCGAGATAATCGTCTCCATGCTCCAAATCCATTTTAAAGCCATTTTTAAGGCATTTCGCGCATACATGAAATGAACACATTTTTCTCCAAAACTATAACAGATGCAAGCTTGTCCTGTTTGGTGGAGATGATATTTAATAAAATAAGTAGAAATCCACTAAAAGTTTTGTTTGGTTATCTTGCAATCCCGAGATAATCGTCTCCATGCTCCAAATCCATTTTAAAGCCATTTTTAAGGCATTTCGCGCATACATGAAATGAACACATTTTTCTCCAAAACTATAACAGATGCAAGCTTGTCCTGTTTGGTGGAGATAATATTTAATAAAATAAGTAGAAATCTACTAAAAGTTTCGTTTGTTTATATTGCCATCCTGAGATAATCGTCTCCATGCTCCAAATCCATTTTAAAGCCATTTCAAAGGCATTTTGCGCATACATGAAATGAACACATTTTTCTCCAAAACTATAACACATGCAAGCTTGTCCTGTTTGGTGGAGATGATATTTAATAAAATAAGTAGAAATCCACTAAAAGTTTTGTTTGGTTATCTTGCAATCCCGAGATAATCGTCTCCATGCTCCAAATCCATTTTAAAGCCATTTTTAAGGCATTTCGCGCATACATGAAATGAACACATTTTTCTCTAAAACTATAACAGATGCAAGCTTGTCCTGTTTGGTGGAGATGATATTTAATAAAATAAGTAGAAATCCACTAAAAGTTTTGTTTGGTTATCTTGCAATCCCGAGATAATCGTCTCCATGCTCCAAATCCATTTTAAAGCCATTTTTAAGGCATTTCGCGCATACATGAAATGAACACATTTTTCTCCAAAACTATAACAGATGCAAGCTTGTCCTGTTTGGTGGAGATGATATTTAATAAAATAAGTAGAAATCCACTAAAAGTTTTGTTTGGTTATCTTGCAATCCCGAGATAATCGTCTCCATGCTCCAAATCCATTTTATAGCCATTTTTAAGGCATTTCGCGCATACATGAAATGAACACATTTTTCTCCAAAACTATAACAGATGCAAGCTTGTCCTGTTTGGTGGAGATGATATTTAATAAAATAAGTAGAAATCCACTAAAAGTTTTGTTTGGTTATCTTGCAATCCCGAGATAATCGTCTCCATGCTCCAAATCCCTTTTAAAGCCATTTCAAAGGCATTTTGCGCATACATGAAATGAACACATTTTTCTCCAAAACTATAACAGATGCAAGCTTGTCCTGTTTGGTGGAGATGATATTTAATAAAATAAGTAGAAATCCACTAAAAGTTTTGTTTGGTTATCTTGCAATCCCGAGATAATCGTCTCCATGCTCCAAATCCATTTAAAAGCCATTTTTAAGGCATTTCGCGCATACATGAAATGAACACATTTTTCTCCAAAACTATAACAGATGCAAGCTTGTCCTGTTTGGTGGAGATGATATTTAATAAAATAAGTAGAAATCCACTAAAAGTTTTGTTTGGTTATCTTGCAATCCCGAGATAATCGTCTCCATGCTCCAAATCCATTTTAAAGCCATTTTTAAGGCATTTCGCGCATACATGAAATGAACACATTTTTCTCCAAAACTATAACAGATGCAAGCTTGTCCTGTTTGGTGGAGATGATATTTAATAAAATAAGTAGAAATCCACTAAAAGTTTTGTTTGGTTATCTTGCAATCCCGAGATAATCGTCTCCATGCTCCAAATCCCTTTTAAAGCCATTTCAAAGGCATTTTGCGCATACATGAAATGAACACATTTTTCTCCAAAACTATAACACATGCAAGCTTGTCCTGTTTGGTGGAGATGATATTTAATAAAATAAGTAGAAATCCACTAAAAGTTTTGTTTGGTTATCTTGCAATCCCGAGATAATCGTCTCCATGCTCCAAATCCATTTTAAAGCCATTTTTAAGGCATTTCGCGCATACATGAAATGAACACATTTTTCTCCAAAACTATAACAGATGCAAGCTTGTCCTGTTTGGTGGAGATGATATTTAATAAAATAAGTAGAAATCCACTAAAAGTTTTGTTTGGTTATCTTGCAATCCCGAGATAATCGTCTCCATGCTCCAAATCCATTTTAAAGCCATTTTTAAGGCATTTCGCGCATACATGAAATGAACACATTTTTCTCCAAAACTATAACAGATGCAAGCTTGTCCTGTTTGGTGGAGATGATATTTAATAAAATAAGTAGAAATCCACTAAAAGTTTTGTTTGGTTATCTTGCAATCCCGAGATAATCGTCTCCATGCTCCAAATCCATTTTAAAGCCATTTTTAAGGCATTTCGCGCATACATGAAATGAACACATTTTTCTCCAAAACTATAACAGATGCAAGCTTGTCCTGTTTGGTGGAGATGATATTTAATAAAATAAGTAGAAATCCACTAAAAGTTTTGTTTGGTTATATTGCAATCCCGAGATAATCGTCTTCATGCTCCAAATCCATTTTAAAGCCATTTTTAAGGCATTTCGCGCATACATGAAATGAACACATTTTTCTCCAAAACTATAACAGATGCAAGCTTGTCCTGTTTGGTGGAGATGATATTTAATAAAATAAGTAGAAATCCACTAAAAGTTTTGTTTGGTTATCTTGCAATCCCGAGATAATCGTCTCCATGCTCCAAATCCATTTTAAAGCCATTTTTAAGGCATTTCGCGCATACATGAAATGAACACATTTTTCTCCAAAACTATAACAGATGCAAGCTTGTCCTGTTTGGTGGAGATAATATTTAATAAAATAAGTAGAAATCTACTAAAAGTTTCGTTTGTTTATATTGCCATCCTGAGATAATCGTCTCCATGCTCCAAATCCATTTTAAAGCCATTTCAAAGGCATTTTGCGCATACATGAAATGAACACATTTTTCTCCAAAACTATAACACATGCAAGCTTGTCCTGTTTGGTGGAGATGATATTTAATAAAATAAGTAGAAATCCACTAAAAGTTTTGTTTGGTTATCTTGCAATCCCGAGATAATCGTCTCCATGCTCCAAATCCATTTTAAAGCCATTTTTAAGGCATTTCGCGCATACATGAAATGAACACATTTTTCTCCAAAACTATAACAGATGCAAGCTTGTCCTGTTTGGTGGAGATGATATTTAATAAAATAAGTAGAAATCCACTAAAAGTTTTGTTTGGTTATCTTGCAATCCCGAGATAATCGTCTCCATGCTCCAAATCCATTTTAAAGCCATTTTTAAGGCATTTCGCGCATACATGAAATGAACACATTTTTCTCCAAAACTATAACAGATGCAAGCTTGTCCTGTTTGGTGGAGATAATATTTAATAAAATAAGTAGAAATCTACTAAAAGTTTCGTTTGTTTATATTGCCATCCTGAGATAATCGTCTCCATGCTCCAAATCCATTTTAAAGCCATTTCAAAGGCATTTTGCGCATACATGAAATGAACACATTTTTCTCCAAAACTATAACACATGCAAGCTTGTCCTGTTTGGTGGAGATGATATTTAATAAAATAAGTAGAAATCCACTAAAAGTTTTGTTTGGTTATCTTGCAATCCCGAGATAATCGTCTCCATGCTCCAAATCCATTTTAAAGCCATTTTTAAGGCATTTCGCGCATACATGAAATGAACACATTTTTCTCTAAAACTATAACAGATGCAAGCTTGTCCTGTTTGGTGGAGATGATATTTAATAAAATAAGTAGAAATCCACTAAAAGTTTTGTTTGGTTATCTTGCAATCCCGAGATAATCGTCTCCATGCTCCAAATCCATTTTAAAGCCATTTTTAAGGCATTTCGCGCATACATGAAATGAACACATTTTTCTCCAAAACTATAACAGATGCAAGCTTGTCCTGTTTGGTGGAGATGATATTTAATAAAATAAGTAGAAATCCACTAAAAGTTTTGTTTGGTTATCTTGCAATCCCGAGATAATCGTCTCCATGCTCCAAATCCATTTAAAGCCATTTTTAAGGCATTTCGCGCATACATGAAATGAACACATTTTTCTCCAAAACTATAACAGATGCAAGCTTGTCCTGTTTGGTGGAGATGATATTTAATAAAATAAGTAGAAATCCACTAAAAGTTTTGTTTGGTTATCTTGCAATCCCGAGATAATCGTCTCCATGCTCCAAATCCATTTTAAAGCCATTTTTAAGGCATTTCGCGCATACATGAAATGAACACATTTTTCTCCAAAACTATAACAGATGCAAGCTTGTCCTGTTTGGTGGAGATAATATTTAATAAAATAAGTAGAAATCTACTAAAAGTTTCGTTTGTTTATATTGCCATCCTGAGATAATCGTCTCCATGCTCCAAATCCATTTTAAAGCCATTTCAAAGGCATTTTGCGCATACATGAAATGAACACATTTTTCTCCAAAACTATAACACATGCAAGCTTGTCCTGTTTGGTGGAGATGATATTTAATAAAATAAGTAGAAATCCACTAAAAGTTTTGTTTGGTTATCTTGCAATCCCGAGATAATCGTCTCCATGCTCCAAATCCATTTTAAAGCCATTTTTAAGGCATTTCGCGCATACATGAAATGAACACATTTTTCTCTAAAACTATAACAGATGCAAGCTTGTCCTGTTTGGTGGAGATGATATTTAATAAAATAAGTAGAAATCCACTAAAAGTTTTGTTTGGTTATCTTGCAATCCCGAGATAATCGTCTCCATGCTCCAAATCCATTTTAAAGCCATTTTTAAGGCATTTCGCGCATACATGAAATGAACACATTTTTCTCCAAAACTATAACAGATGCAAGCTTGTCCTGTTTGGTGGAGATGATATTTAATAAAATAAGTAGAAATCCACTAAAAGTTTTGTTTGGTTATCTTGCAATCCCGAGATAATCGTCTCCATGCTCCAAATCCATTTTAAAGCCATTTTTAAGGCATTTCGCGCATACATGAAATGAACACATTTTTCTCCAAAACTATAACAGATGCAAGCTTGTCCTGTTTGGTGGAGATGATATTTAATAAAATAAGTAGAAATCCACTAAAAGTTTTGTTTGGTTATCTTGCAATCCCGAGATAATCGTCTCCATGCTCCAAATCCATTTTAAAGCCATTTCAAAGGCATTTTGCTCATACATGAAATGAACACATTTTTCTCCAAAACTATAACACATGCAAGCTTGTCCTGTTTGGTGGAGATGATATTTAATAAAATAAGTAGAAATCCACTAAAAGTTTTGTTTGGTTATCTTGCAATCCCGAGATAATCGTCTCCATGCTCCAAATCCATTTTAAAGCCATTTTTAAGGCATTTCGCGCATACATGAAATGAACACATTTTTCTCCAAAACTATAACAGATGCAAGCTTGTCCTGTTTGGTGGAGATGATATTTAATAAAATAAGTAGAAATCCACTAAAAGTTTTGTTTGGTTATCTTGCAATCCCGAGATAATCGTCTCCATGCTCCAAATCCATTTTAAAGCCATTTTTAAGGCATTTCGCGCATACATGAAATGAACACATTTTTCTCCAAAACTATAACAGATGCAAGCTTGTCCTGTTTGGTGGAGATGATATTTAATAAAATAAGTAGAAATCCACTAAAAGTTTTGTTTGGTTATCTTGCAATCCCGAGATAATCGTCTCCATGCTCCAAATCCATTTTAAAGCCATTTCAAAGGCATTTTGCGCATACATGAAATGAACACATTTTTCTCCAAAACTATAACACATGCAAGCTTGTCCTGTTTGGTGGAGATGATATTTAATAAAATAAGTAGAAAACCACTAAAAGTTTTGTTTGGTTATCTTGCAATCCCGAGATAATCGTCTCCATGCTCCAAATCCATTTTAAAGCCATTTTTAAGGCATTTCGCGCATACATGAAATGAACACATTTTTCTCCAAAACTATAACAGATGCAAGCTTGTCCTGTTTGGTGGAGATGATATTTAAGAAAATAAGTAGAAATCCACTAAAAGTTTTGTTTGGTTATCTTGCAATCCCGAGATAATCGTCTCCATGCTCCAAATCCATTTTAAAGCCATTTCAAATGCATTTTGCGCATACATGAAATGAACACATTTTTCTCCAAAACTATAACACATGCAAGCTTGTCCTGTTTGGTGGAGATGATATTTAATAAAATAAGTAGAAATCCACTAAAAGTTTTGTTTGGTTATCTTGCAATCCCGAGATAATCGTCTCCATGCTCCAAATCCATTTTAAAGCCATTTTTAAGGCATTTCGCGCATACATGAAATGAACACATTTTTCTCCAAAACTATAACAGATGCAAGCTTGTCCTGTTTGGTGGAGATGATATTTAATAAAATAAGTAGAAATCCACTAAAAGTTTTGTTTGGTTATCTTGCAATCCCGAGATAATCGTCTCCATGCTCCAAATCCATTTTAAAGCCATTTTAAGGCATTTCGCGCATACATGAAATGAACACATTTTTCTCCAAAACTATAACAGATGCAAGCTTGTCCTGTTTGGTGGAGATGATATTTAATAAAATAAGTAGAAATCCACTAAAAGTTTTGTTTGGTTATCTTGCAATCCCGAGATAATCGTCTCCATGCTCCAAATCCATTTTAAAGCCATTTTTAAGGCATTTCGCGCATACATGAAATGAACACATTTTTCTCCAAAACTATAACAGATGCAAGCTTGTCCTGTTTGGTGGAGATGATATTTAATAAAATAAGTAGAAATCCACTAAAAGTTTTGTTTGGTTATATTGCAATCCCGAGATAATCGTCTCCATGCTCCAAATCCATTTTAAAGCCATTTTTAAGGCATTTCGCGCATACATGAAATAAACACATTTTTCTCCAAAACTATAACAGATGCAAGCTTGTCCTGTTTGGTGGAGATAATATTTAATAAAATAAGTAGAAATCTACTAAAAGTTTCGTTTGTTTATATTGCCATCCTGAGATAATCGTCTCCATGCTCCAAATCCATTTTAAAGCCATTTCAAAGGCATTTTGCGCATACATGAAATGAACACATTTTTCTCCAAAACTATAACACATGCAAGCTTGTCCTGTTTGGTGGAGATGATATTTAATAAAATAAGTAGAAATCCACTAAAAGTTTTGTTTGGTTATCTTGCAATCCCGAGATAATCGTCTCCATGCTCCAAATCCATTTTAAAGCCATTTTTAAGGCATTTCGCGCATACATGAAATGAACACATTTTTCTCTAAAACTATAACAGATGCAAGCTTGTCCTGTTTGGTGGAGATGATATTTAATAAAATAAGTAGAAATCCACTAAAAGTTTTGTTTGGTTATCTTGCAATCCCGAGATAATCGTCTCCATGCTCCAAATCCATTTTAAAGCCATTTTTAAGGCATTTCGCGCATACATGAAATGAACACATTTTTCTCCAAAACTATAACAGATGCAAGCTTGTCCTGTTTGGTGGAGATGATATTTAATAAAATAAGTAGAAATCCACTAAAAGTTTTGTTTGGTTATCTTGCAATCCCGAGATAATCGTCTCCATGCTCCAAATCCATTTTAAAGCCATTTTTAAGGCATTTCGCGCATACATGAAATGAACACATTTTTCTCCAAAACTATAACAGATGCAAGCTTGTCCTGTTTGGTGGAGATGATATTTAATAAAATAAGTAGAAATCCACTAAAAGTTTTGTTTGGTTATCTTGCAATCCCGAGATAATCGTCTCCATGCTCCAAATCCATTTTAAAGCCATTTTTAAGGCATTTCGCGCATACATGAAATGAACACATTTTTCTCCAAAACTATAACAGATGCAAGCTTGTCCTGTTTGGTGGAGATAATATTTAATAAAATAAGTAGAAATCTACTAAAAGTTTCGTTTGTTTATATTGCCATCCTGAGATAATCGTCTCCATGCTCCAAATCCATTTTAAAGCCATTTCAAAGGCATTTTGCGCATACATGAAATGAACACATTTTTCTCCAAAACTATAACACATGCAAGCTTGTCCTGTTTGGTGGAGATGATATTTAATAAAATAAGTAGAAATCCACTAAAAGTTTTGTTTGGTTATCTTGCAATCCCGAGATAATCGTCTCCATGCTCCAAATCCATTTTAAAGCCATTTTTAAGGCATTTCGCGCATACATGAAATGAACACATTTTTCTCTAAAACTATAACAGATGCAAGCTTGTCCTGTTTGGTGGAGATGATATTTAATAAAATAAGTAGAAATCCACTAAAAGTTTTGTTTGGTTATCTTGCAATCCCGAGATAATCGTCTCCATGCTCCAAATCCATTTTAAAGCCATTTTTAAGGCATTTCGCGCATACATGAAATGAACACATTTTTCTCCAAAACTATAACAGATGCAAGCTTGTCCTGTTTGGTGGAGATGATATTTAATAAAATAAGTAGAAATCCACTAAAAGTTTTGTTTGGTTATCTTGCAATCCCGAGATAATCGTCTCCATGCTCCAAATCCATTTTAAAGCCATTTTTAAGGCATTTCGCGCATACATGAAATGAACACATTTTTCTCCAAAACTATAACAGATGCAAGCTTGTCCTGTTTGGTGGAGATGATATTTAATAAAATAAGTAGAAATCCACTAAAAGTTTTGTTTGGTTATCTTGCAATCCCGAGATAATCGTCTCCATGCTCCAAATCCATTTTAAAGCCATTTCAAAGGCATTTTGCTCATACATGAAATGAACACATTTTTCTCCAAAACTATAACACATGCAAGCTTGTCCTGTTTGGTGGAGATGATATTTAATAAAATAAGTAGAAATCCACTAAAAGTTTTGTTTGGTTATCTTGCAATCCCGAGATAATCGTCTCCATGCTCCAAATCCATTTTAAAGCCATTTTTAAGGCATTTCGCGCATACATGAAATGAACACATTTTTCTCCAAAACTATAACAGATGCAAGCTTGTCCTGTTTGGTGGAGATGATATTTAATAAAATAAGTAGAAATCCACTAAAAGTTTTGTTTGGTTATCTTGCAATCCCGAGATAATCGTCTCCATGCTCCAAATCCATTTTAAAGCCATTTTTAAGGCATTTCGCGCATACATGAAATGAACACATTTTTCTCCAAAACTATAACAGATGCAAGCTTGTCCTGTTTGGTGGAGATGATATTTAATAAAATAAGTAGAAATCCACTAAAAGTTTTGTTTGGTTATCTTGCAATCCCGAGATAATCGTCTCCATGCTCCAAATCCATTTTAAAGCCATTTTTAAGGCATTTCGCGCATACATGAAATGAACACATTTTTCTCCAAAACTATAACAGATGCAAGCTTGTCCTGTTTGGTGGAGATGATATTTAATAAAATAAGTAGAAATCCACTAAAAGTTTTGTTTGGTTATCTTGCAATCCCGAGATAATCGTCTCCATGGTCCAAATCCATTTTAAAGCCATTTCAAAGGCATTTTGCGCATACATGAAATGAACACATTTTTCTCCAAAACTATAACACATGCAAGCTTGTCCTGTTTGGTGGAGATGATATTTAATAAAATAAGTAGAAAACCACTAAAAGTTTTGTTTGGTTATCTTGCAATCCCGAGATAATCGTCTCCATGCTCCAAATCCATTTTAAAGCCATTTTTAAGGCATTTCGCGCATACATGAAATGAACACATTTTTCTCCAAAACTATAACAGATGCAAGCTTGTCCTGTTTGGTGGAGATGATATTTAATAAAATAAGTAGAAATCCACTAAAAGTTTTGTTTGGTTATCTTGCAATCCCGAGATAATCGTCTCCATGCTCCAAATCCATTTTAAAGCCATTTCAAATGCATTTTGCGCATACATGAAATGAACACATTTTTCTCCAAAACTATAACACATGCAAGCTTGTCCTGTTTGGTGGAGATGATATTTAATAAAATAAGTAGAAATCCACTAAAAGTTTTGTTTGGTTATCTTGCAATCCCGAGATAATCGTCTCCATGCTCCAAATCCATTTTAAAGCCATTTTTAAGGCATTTCGCGCATACATGAAATGAACACATTTTTCTCCAAAACTATAACAGATGCAAGCTTGTCCTGTTTGGTGGAGATGATATTTAATAAAATAAGTAGAAATCCACTAAAAGTTTTGTTTGGTTATCTTGCAATCCCGAGATAATCGTCTCCATGCTCCAAATCCATTTTAAAGCCATTTTAAGGCATTTCGCGCATACATGAAATGAACACATTTTTCTCCAAAACTATAACAGATGCAAGCTTGTCCTGTTTGGTGGAGATGATATTTAATAAAATAAGTAGAAATCCACTAAAAGTTTTGTTTGGTTATCTTGCAATCCCGAGATAATCGTCTCCATGCTCCAAATCCATTTTAAAGCCATTTTTAAGGCATTTCGCGCATACATGAAATGAACACATTTTTCTCCAAAACTATAACAGATGCAAGCTTGTCCTGTTTGGTGGAGATGATATTTAATAAAATAAGTAGAAATCCACTAAAAGTTTTGTTTGGTTATATTGCAATCCCGAGATAATCGTCTCCATGCTCCAAATCCATTTTAAAGCCATTTTTAAGGCATTTCGCGCATACATGAAATTAACACATTTTTCTCCAAAACTATAACAGATGCAAGCTTGTCCTGTTTGGTGGAGATAATATTTAATAAAATAAGTAGAAATCTACTAAAAGTTTCGTTTGTTTATATTGCCATCCTGAGATAATCGTCTCCATGCTCCAAATCCATTTTAAAGCCATTTCAAAGGCATTTTGCGCATACATGAAATGAACACATTTTTCTCCAAAACTATAACACATGCAAGCTTGTCCTGTTTGGTGGAGATGATATTTAATAAAATAAGTAGAAATCCACTAAAAGTTTTGTTTGGTTATCTTGCAATCCCGAGATAATCGTCTCCATGCTCCAAATCCATTTTAAAGCCATTTTTAAGGCATTTCGCGCATACATGAAATGAACACATTTTTCTCTAAAACTATAACAGATGCAAGCTTGTCCTGTTTGGTGGAGATGATATTTAATAAAATAAGTAGAAATCCACTAAAAGTTTTGTTTGGTTATCTTGCAATCCCGAGATAATCGTCTCCATGCTCCAAATCCATTTTAAAGCCATTTCAAAGGCATTTTGCGCATACATGAAATGAACACATTTTTTTCCAAAACTATAACACATGCAAGCTTGTCCTGTTTGGTGGAGATGATATTTAATAAAATAAGTAGAAATCCACTAAAAGTTTTGTTTGGTTATCTTGCAATCCCGAGATAATCGTCTCCATGCTCCAAATCCATTTTAAAGCCATTTTTAAGGCATTTCGCGCATACATGAAATGAACACATTTTTCTCCAAAACTATAACAGATGCAAGCTTGTCCTGTTTGGTGGAGATGATATTTAATAAAATAAGTAGAAATCCACTAAAAGTTTTGTTTGGTTATCTTGCAATCCCGAGATAATCGTCTCCATGCTCCAAATCCATTTTAAAGCCATTTTTAAGGCATTTCGCGCATACATGAAATGAACACATTTTTCTCCAAAACTATAACAGATGCAAGCTTGTCCTGTTTGGTGGAGATGATATTTAATAAAATAAGTAGAAATCCACTAAAAGTTTTGTTTGGTTATCTTGCAATCCCGAGATAATCGTCTCCATGCTCCAAATCCATTTTAAAGCCATTTTTAAGGCATTTCGCGCATACATGAAATGAACACATTTTTCTCCAAAACTATAACAGATGCAAGCTTGTCCTGTTTGGTGGAGATGATATTTAATAAAATAAGTAGAAATCCACTAAAAGTTTTGTTTGGTTATCTTGCAATCCCGAGATAATCGTCTCCATGCTCCAAATCCATTTTAAAGCCATTTTTAAGGCATTTCGCGCATACATGAAATGAACACATTTTTCTCCAAAACTATAACAGATGCAAGCTTGTCCTGTTTGGTGGAGATGATATTTAATAAAATAAGTAGAAATCCACTAAAAGTTTTGTTTGGTTATCTTGCAATCCCGAGATAATCGTCTCCATGCTCCAAATCCATTTTAAAGCCATTTTTAAGGCATTTCGCGCATACATGAAATGAACACATTTTTCTCCAAAACTATAACAGATGCAAGCTTGTCCTGTTTGGTGGAGATGATATTTAATAAAATAAGTAGAAATCCACTAAAAGTTTTGTTTGGTTATCTTGCAATCCCGAGATAATCGTCTCCATGCTCCAAATCCATTTTAAAGCCATTTTTAAGGCATTTCGCGCATACATGAAATGAACACATTTTTCTCCAAAACTATAACAGATGCAAGCTTGTCCTGTTTGGTGGAGATGATATTTAATAAAATAAGTAGAAATCCACTAAAAGTTTTGTTTGGTTATCTTGCAATCCCGAGATAATCGTCTCCATGCTCCAAATCCATTTTAAAGCCATTTTTAAGGCATTTCGCGCATACATGAAATGAACACATTTTTCTCCAAAACTATAACAGATGCAAGCTTGTCCTGTTTGGTGGAGATCATATTTAATAAAATAAGTAGAAATCTACTAAAAGTTTCGTTTGTTTATATTGCCATCCTGAGATAATCGTCTCCATGCTCCAAATCCATTTTAAAGCCATTTCAAAGGCATTTTGCGCATACATGAAATGAACACATTTTTCTCCAAAACTATAACACATGCAAGCTTGTCCTGTTTGGTGGAGATGATATTTAATAAAATAAGTAGAAAACCACTAAAAGTTTTGTTTGGTTATCTTGCAATCCCGAGATAATCGTCTCCATGCTCCAAATCCATTTTAAAGCCATTTTTAAGGCATTTCGCGCATACATGAAATGAACACATTTTTCTCCAAAACTATAACAGATGCAAGCTTGTCCTGTTTGGTGGAGATGATATTTAATAAAATAAGTAGAAATCCACTAAAAGTTTTGTTTGGTTATCTTGCAATCCCGAGATAATCGTCTCCATGCTCCAAATCCATTTTAAATCCATTTCAAAGGCATTTTGCGCATACATGAAATGAACACATTTTTCTCCAAAACTATAACACATGCAAGCTTGTCCTGTTTGGTGGAGATGATATTTAATAAAATAAGTAGAAAACCACTAAAAGTTTTGTTTGGTTATCTTGCAATCCCGAGATAATCGTCTCCATGCTCCAAATCCATTTTAAAGCCATTTTTAAGGCATTTCGCGCATACATGAAATGAACACATTTTTCTCCAAAACTATAACAGATGCAAGCTTGTCCTGTTTGGTGGAGATGATATTTAATAAAATAAGTAGAAATCCACTAAAAGTTTTGTTTGGTTATCTTGCAATCCCGAGATAATCGTCTCCATGCTCCAAATCCATTTTAAAGCCATTTCAAATGCATTTTGCGCATACATGAAATGAACACATTTTTCTCCAAAACTATAACACATGCAAGCTTGTCCTGTTTGGTGGAGATGATATTTAATAAAATAAGTAGAAATCCACTAAAAGTTTTGTTTGGTTATCTTGCAATCCCGAGATAATCGTCTCCATGCTCCAAATCCATTTTAAAGCCATTTTTAAGGCATTTCGCGCATACATGAAATGAACACATTTTTCTCCAAAACTATAACAGATGCAAGCTTGTCCTGTTTGGTGGAGATGATATTTAATAAAATAAGTAGAAATCCACTAAAAGTTTTGTTTGGTTATCTTGCAATCCCGAGATAATCGTCTCCATGCTCCAAATCCATTTTAAAGCCATTTTTAAGGCATTTCGCGCATACATGAAATGAACACATTTTTCTCCAAAACTATAACAGATGCAAGCTTGTCCTGTTTGGTGGAGATGATATTTAATAAAATAAGTAGAAATCCACTAAAAGTTTTGTTTGGTTATCTTGCAATCCCGAGATAATCGTCTCCATGCTCCAAATCCATTTTAAAGCCATTTTTAAGGCATTTCGCGCATACATGAAATGAACACATTTTTCTCCAAAACTATAACAGATGCAAGCTTGTCCTGTTTGGTGGAGATGATATTTAATAAAATAAGTAGAAATCCACTAAAAGTTTTGTTTGGTTATATTGCAATCCCGAGATAATCGTCTCCATGCTCCAAATCCATTTTAAAGCCATTTTTAAGGCATTTCGCGCATACATGAAATGAACACATTTTTCTCCAAAACTATAACAGATGCAAGCTTGTCCTGTTTGGTGGAGATAATATTTAATAAAATAAGTAGAAATCTACTAAAAGTTTCGTTTGTTTATATTGCCATCCTGAGATAATCGTCTCCATGCTCCAAATCCATTTTAAAGCCATTTCAAAGGCATTTTGCGCATACATGAAATGAACACATTTTTCTCCAAAACTATAACACATGCAAGCTTGTCCTGTTTGGTGGAGATGATATTTAATAAAATAAGTAGAAATCCACTAAAAGTTTTGTTTGGTTATCTTGCAATCCCGAGATAATCGTCTCCATGCTCCAAATCCATTTTAAAGCCATTTTTAAGGCATTTCGCGCATACATGAAATGAACACATTTTTCTCTAAAACTATAACAGATGCAAGCTTGTCCTGTTTGGTGGAGATGATATTTAATAAAATAAGTAGAAATCCACTAAAAGTTTTGTTTGGTTATCTTGCAATCCCGAGATAATCGTCTCCATGCTCCAAATCCATTTTAAAGCCATTTTTAAGGTATTTCGCGCATACATGAAATGAACACATTTTTCTCCAAAACTATAACAGATGCAAGCTTGTCCTGTTTGGTGGAGATGATATTTAATAAAATAAGTAGAAATCCACTAAAAGTTTTGTTTGGTTATCTTGCAATCCCGAGATAATCGTCTCCATGCTCCAAATCCATTTTAAAGCCATTTTTAAGGCATTTCGCGCATACATGAAATGAACACATTTTTCTCCAAAACTATAACACATGCAAGCTTGTCCTGTTTGGTGGAGATGATATTTAATAAAATAAGTAGAAATCCACTAAAAGTTTTGTTTGGTTATCTTGCAATCCCGAGATAATCGTCTCCATGCTCCAAATCCATTTTAAAGCCATTTTTAAGGCATTTCGCGCATACATGAAATGAACACATTTTTCTCCAAAACTATAACAGATGCAAGCTTGTCCTGTTTGGTGGAGATGATATTTAATAAAATAAGAAGAAATCCACTAAAAGTTTTGTTTGGTTATCTTGCAATCCCGAGATAATCGTCTCCATGCTCCAAATCCATTTTAAAGCCATTTTTAAGGCATTTCGCGCATACATGAAATGAACACATTTTTCTCCAAAACTATAACAGATGCAAGCTTGTCCTGTTTGGTGGAGATGATATTTAATAAAATAAGTAGAAATCCACTAAAAGTTTTGTTTGGTTATCTTGCAATCCCGAGATAATCGTCTCCATGCTCCAAATCCATTTTAAAGCCATTTTTAAGGCATTTCGCGCATACGTGAAATGAACACATTTTTCTCCAAAACTATAACAGATGCAAGCTTGTCCTGTTTGGTGGAGATGATATTTAATAAAATAAGTAGAAATCCACTAAAAGTTTTGTTTGGTTATCTTGCAATCCCGAGATAATCGTCTCCATGCTCCAAATCCATTTTAAAGCCATTTTTAAGGCATTTCGCGCATACATGAAATGAACACATTTTTCTCCAAAACTATAACAGATGCAAGCTTGTCCTGTTTGGTGGAGATGATATTTAATAAAATAAGTAGAAATCCACTAAAAGTTTTGTTTGGTTATCTTGCAATCCCGAGATAATCGTCTCCATGCTCCAAATCCATTTTAAAGCCATTTTTAAGGCATTTCGCGCATACATGAAATGAACACATTTTTCTCCAAAACTATAACAGATGCAAGCTTGTCCTGTTTGGTGGAGATCATATTTAATAAAATAAGTAGAAATCTACTAAAAGTTTCGTTTGTTTATATTGCCATCCTGAGATAATCGTCTCCATGCTCCAAATCCATTTTAAAGCCATTTCAAAGGCATTTTGCGCATACATGAAATGAACACATTTTTCTCCAAAACTATAACACATGCAAGCTTGTCCTGTTTGGTGGAGATGATATTTAATAAAATAAGTAGAAAACCACTAAAAGTTTTGTTTGGTTATCTTGCAATCCCGAGATAATCGTCTCCATGCTCCAAATCCATTTTAAAGCCATTTATAAGGCATTTCGCGCATACATGAAATGAACACATTTTTCTCCAAAACTATAACAGATGCAAGCTTGTCCTGTTTGGTGGAGATGATATTTAATAAAATAAGTAGAAATCCACTAAAAGTTTTGTTTGGTTATCTTGCAATCCCGAGATAATCGTCTCCATGCTCCAAATCCATTTTAAAGCCATTTCAAAGGCATTTTGCGCATACATGAAATGAACACATTTTTCTCCAAAACTATAACACATGCAAGCTTGTCCTGTTTGGTGGAGATGATATTTAATAAAATAAGTAGAAATCCACTAAAAGTTTTGTTTGGTTATCTTGCAATCCCGAGATAATCGTCTCCATGCTCCAAATCCATTTTAAAGCCATTTTTAAGGCATTTCGCGCATACATGAAATGAACACATTTTTCTCCAAAACTATAACAGATGCAAGCTTGTCCTGTTTGGTGGAGATGATATTTAATAAAATAAGTAGAAATCCACTAAAAGTTTTGTTTGGTTATCTTGCAATCCCGAGATAATCGTCTCCATGCTCCAAATCCATTTTAAAGCCATTTTTAAGGCATTTCGCGCATACATGAAATGAACACATTTTTCTCCAAAACTATAACAGATGCAAGCTTGTCCTGTTTGGTGGAGATGATATTTAATAAAATAAGTAGAAATCCACTAAAAGTTTTGTTTGGTTATCTTGCAATCCCGAGATAATCGTCTCCATGCTCCAAATCCATTTTAAAGCCATTTTTAAGGCATTTCGCGCATACATGAAATGAACACATTTTTCTCCAAAACTATAACAGATGCAAGCTTGTCCTGTTTGGTGGAGATGATATTTAATAAAATAAGTAGAAATCCACTAAAAGTTTTGTTTGGTTATCTTGCAATCCCGAGATAATCGTCTCCATGCTCCAAATCCATTTTAAAGCCATTTTTAAGGCATTTCGCGCATACATGAAATGAACACATTTTTCTCCAAAACTATAACAGATGCAAGCTTGTCCTGTTTGGTGGAGATGATATTTAATAAAATAAGTAGAAATCCACTAAAAGTTTTGTTTGGTTATCTTGCAATCCCGAGATAATCGTCTCCATGCTCCAAATCCATTTTAAAGCCATTTTTAAGGCATTTCGCGCATACATGAAATGAACACATTTTTCTCCAAAACTATAACAGATGCAAGCTTGTCCTGTTTGGTGGAGATGATATTTAAGAAAATAAGTAGAAATCCACTAAAAGTTTTGTTTGGTTATCTTGCAATCCCGAGATAATCGTCTCCATGCTCCAAATCCATTTTAAAGCCATTTCAAAGGCATTTTGCGCATACATGAAATGAACACATTTTTCTCCAAAACTATAACACATGCAAGCTTGTCCTGTTTGGTGGAGATGATATTTAATAAAATAAGTAGAAATCCACTAAAAGTTTTGTTTGGTTATCTTGCAATCCCGAGATAATCGTCTCCATGCTCCAAATCCATTTTAAAGCCATTTTTAAGGCATTTCGCGCATACATGAAATGAACACATTTTTCTCCAAAACTATAACAGATGCAAGCTTGTCCTGTTTGGTGGAGATGATATTTAATAAAATAAGTAGAAATCCACTAAAAGTTTTGTTTGGTTATCTTGCAATCCCGAGATAATCGTCTCCATGCTCCAAATCCATTTTAAAGCCATTTTTAAGGCATTTCGCGCATACATGAAATGAACACATTTTTCTCCAAAACTATAACAGATGCAAGCTTGTCCTGTTTGGTGGAGATGATATTTAATAAAATAAGTAGAAATCCACTAAAAGTTTTGTTTGGTTATCTTGCAATCCCGAGATAATCGTCTCCATGCTCCAAATCCATTTTAAAGCCATTTCAAAGGCATTTTGCGCATACATGAAATGAACACATTTTTCTCCAAAACTATAACACATGCAAGCTTGTCCTGTTTGGTGGAGATGATATTTAATAAAATAAGTAGAAAACCACTAAAAGTTTTGTTTGGTTATCTTGCAATCCCGAGATAATCGTCTCCATGCTCCAAATCCATTTTAAAGCCATTTTTAAGGCATTTCGCGCATACATGAAATGAACACATTTTTCTCCAAAACTATAACAGATGCAAGCTTGTCCTGTTTGGTGGAGATGATATTTAATAAAATAAGTAGAAATCCACTAAAAGTTTTGTTTGGTTATCTTGCAATCCCGAGATAATCGTCTCCATGCTCCAAATCCATTTTAAAGCCATTTCAAAGGCATTTTGCGCATACATGAAATGAACACATTTTTCTCCAAAACTATAACACATGCAAGCTTGTCCTGTTTGGTGGAGATGATATTTAATAAAATAAGTAGAAATCCACTAAAAGTTTTGTTTGGTTATCTTGCAATCCCGAGATAATCGTCTCCATGCTCCAAATCCATTTTAAAGCCATTTTTAAGGCATTTCGCGCATACATGAAATGAACACATTTTTCTCCAAAACTATAACAGATGCAAGCTTGTCCTGTTTGGTGGAGATGATATTTAATAAAATAAGTAGAAATCCACTAAAAGTTTTGTTTGGTTATCTTGCAATCCCGAGATAATCGTCTCCATGCTCCAAATCCATTTTAAAGCCATTTTTAAGGCATTTCGCGCATACATGAAATGAACACATTTTTCTCCAAAACTATAACAGATGCAAGCTTGTCCTGTTTGGTGGAGATGATATTTAATAAAATAAGTAGAAATCCACTAAAAGTTTTGTTTGGTTATCTTGCAATCCCGAGATAATCGTCTCCATGCTCCAAATCCATTTTAAAGCCATTTTTAAGGCATTTCGCGCATACATGAAATGAACACATTTTTCTCCAAAACTATAACAGATGCAAGCTTGTCCTGTTTGGTGGAGATGATATTTAATAAAATAAGTAGAAATCCACTAAAAGTTTTGTTTGGTTATATTGCAATCCCGAGATAATCGTCTTCATGCTCCAAATCCATTTTAAAGCCATTTTTAAGGCATTTCGCGCATACATGAAATGAACACATTTTTCTCCAAAACTATAACAGATGCAAGCTTGTCCTGTTTGGTGGAGATGATATTTAATAAAATAAGTAGAAATCCACTAAAAGTTTTGTTTGGTTATCTTGCAATCCCGAGATAATCGTCTCCATGCTCCAAATCCATTTTAAAGCCATTTTTAAGGCATTTCGCGCATACATGAAATGAACACATTTTTCTCCAAAACTATAACAGATGCAAGCTTGTCCTGTTTGGTGGAGATAATATTTAATAAAATAAGTAGAAATTCACTAAAAGTTTCGTTTGTTTATATTGCCATCCTGAGATAATCGTCTCCATGCTCCAAATCCATTTTAAAGCCATTTCAAAGGCATTTTGCGCATACATGAAATGAACACATTTTTCTCCAAAACTATAACACATGCAAGCTTGTCCTGTTTGGTGGAGATGATATTTAATAAAATAAGTAGAAATCCACTAAAAGTTTTGTTTGGTTATCTTGCAATCCCGAGATAATCGTCTCCATGCTCCAAATCCATTTTAAAGCCATTTTTAAGGCATTTCGCGCATACATGAAATGAACACATTTTTCTCCAAAACTATAACAGATGCAAGCTTGTCCTGTTTGGTGGAGATGATATTTAATAAAATAAGTAGAAATCCACTAAAAGTTTTGTTTGGTTATCTTGCAATCCCGAGATAATCGTCTCCATGCTCCAAATCCATTTTAAAGCCATTTTTAAGGCATTTCGCGCATACATGAAATGAACACATTTTTCTCCAAAACTATAACAGATGCAAGCTTGTCCTGTTTGGTGGAGATAATATTTAATAAAATAAGTAGAAATCTACTAAAAGTTTCGTTTGTTTATATTGCCATCCTGAGATAATCGTCTCCATGCTCCAAATCCATTTTAAAGCCATTTCAAAGGCATTTTGCGCATACATGAAATGAACACATTTTTCTCCAAAACTATAACACATGCAATCTTGTCCTGTTTGGTGGAGATGATATTTAATAAAATAAGTAGAAATCCACTAAAAGTTTTGTTTGGTTATCTTGCAATCCCGAGATAATCGTCTCCATGCTCCAAATCCATTTTAAAGCCATTTTTAAGGCATTTCGCGCATACATGAAATGAACACATTTTTCTCTAAAACTATAACAGATGCAAGCTTGTCCTGTTTGGTGGAGATGATATTTAATAAAATAAGTAGAAGTCCACTAAAAGTTTTGTTTGGTTATCTTGCAATCCCGAGATAATCGTCTCCATGCTCCAAATCCATTTTAAAGCCATTTTTAAGGCATTTCGCGCATACATGAAATGAACACATTTTTCTCCAAAACTATAACAGATGCAAGCTTGTCCTGTTTGGTGGAGATGATATTTAATAAAATAAGTAGAAATCCACTAAAAGTTTTGTTTGGTTATCTTGCAATCCCGAGATAATCGTCTCCATGCTCCAAATCCATTTTAAAGCCATTTTTAAGGCATTTCGCGCATACATGAAATGAACACATTTTTCTCCAAAACTATAACAGATGCAAGCTTGTCCTGTTTGGTGGAGATGATATTTAATAAAATAAGTAGAAATCCACTAAAAGTTTTGTTTGGTTATCTTGCAATCCCGAGATAATCGTCTCCATGCTCCAAATCCATTTTAAAGCCATTTTTAAGGCATTTCGCGCATACATGAAATGAACACATTTTTCTCCAAAACTATAACAGATGCAAGCTTGTCCTGTTTGGTGGAGATGATATTTAATAAAATAAGTAGAAATCCACTAAAAGTTTTGTTTGGTTATATTGCAATCCCGAGATAATCGTCTTCATGCTCCAAATCCATTTTAAAGCCATTTTTAAGGCATTTCGCGCATACATGAAATGAACACATTTTTCTCCAAAACTATAACAGATGCAAGCTTGTCCTGTTTGGTGGAGATGATATTTAATAAAATACGTAGAAATCCACTAAAAGTTTTGTTTGGTTATCTTGCAATCCCGAGATAATCGTCTCCATGCTCCAAATCCATTTTAAAGCCATTTTTAAGGCATTTCGCGCATACATGAAATGAACACATTTTTCTCCAAAACTATAACAGATGCAAGCTTGTCCTGTTTGGTGGAGATAATATTTAATAAAATAAGTAGAAATCTACTAAAAGTTTCGTTTGTTTATATTGCCATCCTGAGATAATCGTCTCCATGCTCCAAATCCATTTTAAAGCCATTTCAAAGGCATTTTGCGCATACATGAAATGAACACATTTTTCTCCAAAACTATAACACATGCAAGCTTGTCCTGTTTGGTGGAGATGATATTTAATAAAATAAGTAGAAATCCACTAAAAGTTTTGTTTGGTTATCTTGCAATCCCGAGATAATCGTCTCCATGCTCCAAATCCATTTTAAAGCCATTTTTAAGGCATTTCGCGCATACATGAAATGAACACATTTTTCTCCAAAACTATAACAGATGCAAGCTTGTCCTGTTTGGTGGAGATGATATTTAATAAAATAAGTAGAAATCCACTAAAAGTTTTGTTTGGTTATCTTGCAATCCCGAGATAATCGTCTCCATGCTCCAAATCCATTTTAAAGCCATTTTTAAGGCATTTCGCGCATACATGAAATGAACACATTTTTCTCCAAAACTATAACAGATGCAAGCTTGTCCTGTTTGGTGGAGATAATATTTAATAAAATAAGTAGAAATCTACTAAAAGTTTCGTTTGTTTATATTGCCATCCTGAGATAATCGTCTCCATGCTCCAAATCCATTTTAAAGCCATTTCAAAGGCATTTTGCGCATACATGAAATGAACACATTTTTCTCCAAAACTATAACACATGCAAGCTTGTCCTGTTTGGTGGAGATGATATTTAATAAAATAAGTAGAAATCCACTAAAAGTTTTGTTTGGTTATCTTGCAATCCCGAGATAATCGTCTCCATGCTCCAAATCCATTTTAAAGCCATTTTTAAGGCATTTCGCGCATACATGAAATGAACACATTTTTCTCTAAAACTATAACAGATGCAAGCTTGTCCTGTTTGGTGGAGATGATATTTAATAAAATAAGTAGAAATCCACTAAAAGTTTTGTTTGGTTATCTTGCAATCCCGAGATAATCGTCTCCATGCTCCAAATCCATTTTAAAGCCATTTTTAAGGCATTTCGCGCATACATGAAATGAACACATTTTTCTCCAAAACTATAACAGATGCAAGCTTGTCCTGTTTGGTGGAGATAATATTTAATAAAATAAGTAGAAATCTACTAAAAGTTTCGTTTGTTTATATTGCCATCCTGAGATAATCGTCTCCATGCTCCAAATCCATTTTAAAGCCATTTCAAAGGCATTTTGCGCATACATGAAATGAACACATTTTTCTCCAAAACTATAACACATGCAAGCTTGTCCTGTTTGGTGGAGATGATATTTAATAAAATAAGTAGAAATCCACTAAAAGTTTTGTTTGGTTATCTTGCAATCCCGAGATAATCGTCTCCATGCTCCAAATCCATTTTAAAGCCATTTTTAAGGCATTTCGCGCATACATGAAATGAACACATTTTTCTCCAAAACTATAACAGATGCAAGCTTGTCCTGTTTGGTGGAGATGATATTTAATAAAATAAGTAGAAATCCACTAAAAGTTTTGTTTGGTTATCTTGCAATCCCGAGATAATCGTCTACATGCTCCAAATCCATTTTAAAGCCATTTTTAAGGCATTTCGCGCATACATGAAATGAACACATTTTTCTCCAAAACTATAACAGATGCAAGCTTGTCCTGTTTGGTGGAGATGATATTTAATAAAATAAGTAGAAATCCACTAAAAGTTTTGTTTGGTTATCTTGCAATCCCGAGATAATCGTCTCCATGCTCCAAATCCATTTTAAAGCCATTTTTAAGGCATTTCGCGCATACATGAAATGAACACATTTTTCTCCAAAACTATAACAGATGCAAGCTTGTCCTGTTTGGTGGAGATGATATTTAATAAAATAAGTAGAAATCCACTAAAAGTTTTGTTTGGTTATCTTGCAATCCCGAGATAATCGTCTCCATGCTCCAAATCCATTTTAAAGCCATTTTTAAGGCATTTCGCGCATACATGAAATGAACACATTTTTCTCCAAAACCATAACAGATGCAAGCTTGTCATGTTTGGTGGAGATGATACTTAATAAAATAAGTAGAAATCCACTAAAAGTTTTGTTCGGTTATCTTGCAATCCCGAGATAATCGTCTCCATGCTCCAAATCCATTTTAAAGCCATTTTTAAGGCATTTCGCGCATACATGAAATGAACACATTTTTCTCCAAAACTATAATAGATGCAAGCTTGTCCTGTTTGGTGGAGATGATATTTAATAAAATAAGTAGAAATCCACTAAAAGTTTTATTTGGTTATCTTGCAATCCCGAGATAATCGTCTCCATGCTCCAAATCCATTTTAAAGCCATTTATAAGGCATTTCGCGCATACATGAAATGAACACATTTTTCTCCAAAACTATAACAGATGCAAGCTTGTCCTGTTTGGTGGAGATGATATTTAATAAAATAAGTAGAAATCCACTAAAAGTTTTGTTTGGTTATCTTGCAATCCCGAGATAATCGTCTCCATGCTCCAAATCCATTTTAAAGCCATTTCAAAGGCATTTTGCGCATACATGAAATGAACACATTTTTCTCCAAAACTATAACACATGCAAGCTTGTCCTGTTTGGTGGAGATGATATTTAATAAAATAAGTAGAAATCCACTAAAAGTTTTGTTTGGTTATCTTGCAATCCCGAGATAATCGTCTCCATGCTCCAAATCCATTTTAAAGCCATTTTTAAGGCATTTCGCGCATACATGAAATGAACACATTTTTCTCCAAAACTATAACAGATGCAAGCTTGTCCTGTTTGGTGGAGATGATATTTAATAAAATAAGTAGAAATCCACTAAAAGTTTTGTTTGGTTATCTTGCAATCCCGAGATAATCGTCTCCATGCTCCAAATCCATTTTAAAGCCATTTTTAAGGCATTTCGCGCATACATGAAATGAACACATTTTTCTCCAAAACTATAACAGATGCAAGCTTGTCCTGTTTGGTGGAGATGATATTTAATAAAATAAGTAGAAATCCACTAAAAGTTTTGTTTGGTTATCTTGCAATCCCGAGATAATCGTCTCCATGCTCCAAATCCATTTTAAAGCCATTTTTAAGGCATTTCGCGCATACATGAAATGAACACATTTTTCTCCAAAACTATAACAGATGCAAGCTTGTCCTGTTTGGTGGAGATGATATTTAATAAAATAAGTAGAAATCCACTAAAAGTTTTGTTTGGTTATCTTGCAATCCCGAGATAATCGTCTCCATGCTCCAAATCCATTTTAAAGCCATTTTTAAGGCATTTCGCGCATACATGAAATGAACACATTTTTCTCCAAAACTATAACAGATGCAAGCTTGTCCTGTTTGGTGGAGATGATATTTAATAAAATAAGTAGAAATCCACTAAAAGTTTTGTTTGGTTATCTTGCAATCCCGAGATAATCGTCTCCATGCTCCAAATCCATTTTAAAGCCATTTTTAAGGCATTTCGCGCATACATGAAATGAACACATTTTTCTCCAAAACTATAACAGATGCAAGCTTGTCCTGTTTGGTGGAGATGATATTTAAGAAAATAAGTAGAAATCCACTAAAAGTTTTGTTTGGTTATCTTGCAATCCCGAGATAATCGTCTCCATGCTCCAAATCCATTTTAAAGCCATTTCAAAGGCATTTTGCGCATACATGAAATGAACACATTTTTCTCCAAAACTATAACACATGCAAGCTTGTCCTGTTTGGTGGAGATGATATTTAATAAAATAAGTAGAAATCCACTAAAAGTTTTGTTTGGTTATCTTGCAATCCCGAGATAATCGTCTCCATGCTCCAAATCCATTTTAAAGCCATTTTTAAGGCATTTCGCGCATACATGAAATGAACACATTTTTCTCCAAAACTATAACAGATGCAAGCTTGTCCTGTTTGGTGGAGATGATATTTAATAAAATAAGTAGAAATCCACTAAAAGTTTTGTTTGGTTATCTTGCAATCCCGAGATAATCGTCTCCATGCTCCAAATCCATTTTAAAGCCATTTTTAAGGCATTTCGCGCATACATGAAATGAACACATTTTTCTCCAAAACTATAACAGATGCAAGCTTGTCCTGTTTGGTGGAGATGATATTTAATAAAATAAGTAGAAATCCACTAAAAGTTTTGTTTGGTTATCTTGCAATCCCGAGATAATCGTCTCCATGCTCCAAATCCATTTTAAAGCCATTTCAAAGGCATTTTGCGCATACATGAAATGAACACATTTTTCTCCAAAACTATAACACATGCAAGCTTGTCCTGTTTGGTGGAGATGATATTTAATAAAATAAGTAGAAAACCACTAAAAGTTTTGTTTGGTTATCTTGCAATCCCGAGATAATCGTCTCCATGCTCCAAATCCATTTTAAAGCCATTTTTAAGGCATTTCGCGCATACATGAAATGAACACATTTTTCTCCAAAACTATAACAGATGCAAGCTTGTCCTGTTTGGTGGAGATGATATTTAATAAAATAAGTAGAAATCCACTAAAAGTTTTGTTTGGTTATCTTGCAATCCCGAGATAATCGTCTCCATGCTCCAAATCCATTTTAAAGCCATTTCAAAGGCATTTTGCGCATACATGAAATGAACACATTTTTCTCCAAAACTATAACACATGCAAGCTTGTCCTGTTTGGTGGAGATGATATTTAATAAAATAAGTAGAAATCCACTAAAAGTTTTGTTTGGTTATCTTGCAATCCCGAGATAATCGTCTCCATGCTCCAAATCCATTTTAAAGCCATTTTTAAGGCATTTCGCGCATACATGAAATGAACACATTTTTCTCCAAAACTATAACAGATGCAAGCTTGTCCTGTTTGGTGGAGATGATATTTAATAAAATAAGTAGAAATCCACTAAAAGTTTTGTTTGGTTATCTTGCAATCCCGAGATAATCGTCTCCATGCTCCAAATCCATTTTAAAGCCATTTTTAAGGCATTTCGCGCATACATGAAATGAACACATTTTTCTCCAAAACTATAACAGATGCAAGCTTGTCCTGTTTGGTGGAGATGATATTTAATAAAATAAGTAGAAATCCACTAAAAGTTTTGTTTGGTTATCTTGCAATCCCGAGATAATCGTCTCCATGCTCCAAATCCATTTTAAAGCCATTTTTAAGGCATTTCGCGCATACATGAAATGAACACATTTTTCTCCAAAACTATAACAGATGCAAGCTTGTCCTGTTTGGTGGAGATGATATTTAATAAAATAAGTAGAAATCCACTAAAAGTTTTGTTTGGTTATATTGCAATCCCGAGATAATCGTCTTCATGCTCCAAATCCATTTTAAAGCCATTTTTAAGGCATTTCGCGCATACATGAAATGAACACATTTTTCTCCAAAACTATAACAGATGCAAGCTTGTCCTGTTTGGTGGAGATGATATTTAATAAAATAAGTAGAAATCCACTAAAAGTTTTGTTTGGTTATCTTGCAATCCCGAGATAATCGTCTCCATGCTCCAAATCCATTTTAAAGCCATTTTTAAGGCATTTCGCGCATACATGAAATGAACACATTTTTCTCCAAAACTATAACAGATGCAAGCTTGTCCTGTTTGGTGGAGATAATATTTAATAAAATAAGTAGAAATTCACTAAAAGTTTCGTTTGTTTATATTGCCATCCTGAGATAATCGTCTCCATGCTCCAAATCCATTTTAAAGCCATTTCAAAGGCATTTTGCGCATACATGAAATGAACACATTTTTCTCCAAAACTATAACACATGCAAGCTTGTCCTGTTTGGTGGAGATGATATTTAATAAAATAAGTAGAAATCCACTAAAAGTTTTGTTTGGTTATCTTGCAATCCCGAGATAATCGTCTCCATGCTCCAAATCCATTTTAAAGCCATTTTTAAGGCATTTCGCGCATACATGAAATGAACACATTTTTCTCCAAAACTATAACAGATGCAAGCTTGTCCTGTTTGGTGGAGATGATATTTAATAAAATAAGTAGAAATCCACTAAAAGTTTTGTTTGGTTATCTTGCAATCCCGAGATAATCGTCTCCATGCTCCAAATCCATTTTAAAGCCATTTTTAAGGCATTTCGCGCATACATGAAATGAACACATTTTTCTCCAAAACTATAACAGATGCAAGCTTGTCCTGTTTGGTGGAGATAATATTTAATAAAATAAGTAGAAATCTACTAAAAGTTTCGTTTGTTTATATTGCCATCCTGAGATAATCGTCTCCATGCTCCAAATCCATTTTAAAGCCATTTCAAAGGCATTTTGCGCATACATGAAATGAACACATTTTTCTCCAAAACTATAACACATGCAATCTTGTCCTGTTTGGTGGAGATGATATTTAATAAAATAAGTAGAAATCCACTAAAAGTTTTGTTTGGTTATCTTGCAATCCCGAGATAATCGTCTCCATGCTCCAAATCCATTTTAAAGCCATTTTTAAGGCATTTCGCGCATACATGAAATGAACACATTTTTCTCTAAAACTATAACAGATGCAAGCTTGTCCTGTTTGGTGGAGATGATATTTAATAAAATAAGTAGAAGTCCACTAAAAGTTTTGTTTGGTTATCTTGCAATCCCGAGATAATCGTCTCCATGCTCCAAATCCATTTTAAAGCCATTTTTAAGGCATTTCGCGCATACATGAAATGAACACATTTTTCTCCAAAACTATAACAGATGCAAGCTTGTCCTGTTTGGTGGAGATGATATTTAATAAAATAAGTAGAAATCCACTAAAAGTTTTGTTTGGTTATCTTGCAATCCCGAGATAATCGTCTCCATGCTCCAAATCCATTTTAAAGCCATTTTTAAGGCATTTCGCGCATACATGAAATGAACACATTTTTCTCCAAAACTATAACAGATGCAAGCTTGTCCTGTTTGGTGGAGATGATATTTAATAAAATAAGTAGAAATCCACTAAAAGTTTTGTTTGGTTATCTTGCAATCCCGAGATAATCGTCTCCATGCTCCAAATCCATTTTAAAGCCATTTTTAAGGCATTTCGCGCATACATGAAATGAACACATTTTTCTCCAAAACTATAACAGATGCAAGCTTGTCCTGTTTGGTGGAGATGATATTTAATAAAATAAGTAGAAATCCACTAAAAGTTTTGTTTGGTTATATTGCAATCCCGAGATAATCGTCTTCATGCTCCAAATCCATTTTAAAGCCATTTTTAAGGCATTTCGCGCATACATGAAATGAACACATTTTTCTCCAAAACTATAACAGATGCAAGCTTGTCCTGTTTGGTGGAGATGATATTTAATAAAATACGTAGAAATCCACTAAAAGTTTTGTTTGGTTATCTTGCAATCCCGAGATAATCGTCTCCATGCTCCAAATCCATTTTAAAGCCATTTTTAAGGCATTTCGCGCATACATGAAATGAACACATTTTTCTCCAAAACTATAACAGATGCAAGCTTGTCCTGTTTGGTGGAGATAATATTTAATAAAATAAGTAGAAATCTACTAAAAGTTTCGTTTGTTTATATTGCCATCCTGAGATAATCGTCTCCATGCTCCAAATCCATTTTAAAGCCATTTCAAAGGCATTTTGCGCATACATGAAATGAACACATTTTTCTCCAAAACTATAACACATGCAAGCTTGTCCTGTTTGGTGGAGATGATATTTAATAAAATAAGTAGAAATCCACTAAAAGTTTTGTTTGGTTATCTTGCAATCCCGAGATAATCGTCTCCATGCTCCAAATCCATTTTAAAGCCATTTTTAAGGCATTTCGCGCATACATGAAATGAACACATTTTTCTCCAAAACTATAACAGATGCAAGCTTGTCCTGTTTGGTGGAGATGATATTTAATAAAATAAGTAGAAATCCACTAAAAGTTTTGTTTGGTTATCTTGCAATCCCGAGATAATCGTCTCCATGCTCCAAATCCATTTTAAAGCCATTTTTAAGGCATTTCGCGCATACATGAAATGAACACATTTTTCTCCAAAACTATAACAGATGCAAGCTTGTCCTGTTTGGTGGAGATAATATTTAATAAAATAAGTAGAAATCTACTAAAAGTTTCGTTTGTTTATATTGCCATCCTGAGATAATCGTCTCCATGCTCCAAATCCATTTTAAAGCCATTTCAAAGGCATTTTGCGCATACATGAAATGAACACATTTTTCTCCAAAACTATAACACATGCAAGCTTGTCCTGTTTGGTGGAGATGATATTTAATAAAATAAGTAGAAATCCACTAAACGTTTTGTTTGGTTATCTTGCAATCCCGAGATAATCGTCTCCATGCTCCAAATCCATTTTAAAGCCATTTTTAAGGCATTTCGCGCATACATGAAATGAACACATTTTTCTCTAAAACTATAACAGATGCAAGCTTGTCCTGTTTGGTGGAGATGATATTTAATAAAATAAGTAGAAATCCACTAAAAGTTTTGTTTGGTTATCTTGCAATCCCGAGATAATCGTCTCCATGCTCCAAATCCATTTTAAAGCCATTTTTAAGGCATTTCGCGCATACATGAAATGAACACATTTTTCTCCAAAACTATAACAGATGCAAGCTTGTCCTGTTTGGTGGAGATAATATTTAATAAAATAAGTAGAAATCTACTAAAAGTTTCGTTTGTTTATATTGCCATCCTGAGATAATCGTCTCCATGCTCCAAATCCATTTTAAAGCCATTTCAAAGGCATTTTGCGCATACATGAAATGAACACATTTTTCTCCAAAACTATAACACATGCAAGCTTGTCCTGTTTGGTGGAGATGATATTTAATAAAATAAGTAGAAATCCACTAAAAGTTTTGTTTGGTTATCTTGCAATCCCGAGATAATCGTCTCCATGCTCCAAATCCATTTTAAAGCCATTTTTAAGGCATTTCGCGCATACATGAAATGAACACATTTTTCTCCAAAACTATAACAGATGCAAGCTTGTCCTGTTTGGTGGAGATGATATTTAATAAAATAAGTAGAAATCCACTAAAAGTTTTGTTTGGTTATCTTGCAATCCCGAGATAATCGTCTACATGCTCCAAATCCATTTTAAAGCCATTTTTAAGGCATTTCGCGCATACATGAAATGAACACATTTTTCTCCAAAACTATAACAGATGCAAGCTTGTCCTGTTTGGTGGAGATGATATTTAATAAAATAAGTAGAAATCCACTAAAAGTTTTGTTTGGTTATCTTGCAATCCCGAGATAATCGTCTCCATGCTCCAAATCCATTTTAAAGCCATTTTTAAGGCATTTCGCGCATACATGAAATGAACACATTTTTCTCCAAAACTATAACAGATGCAAGCTTGTCCTGTTTGGTGGAGATGATATTTAATAAAATAAGTAGAAATCCACTAAAAGTTTTGTTTGGTTATCTTGCAATCCCGAGATAATCGTCTCCATGCTCCAAATCCATTTTAAAGCCATTTTTAAGGCATTTCGCGCATACATGAAATGAACACATTTTTCTCCAAAACCATAACAGATGCAAGCTTGTCATGTTTGGTGGAGATGATACTTAATAAAATAAGTAGAAATCCACTAAAAGTTTTGTTCGGTTATCTTGCAATCCCGAGATAATCGTCTCCATGCTCCAAATCCATTTTAAAGCCATTTTTAAGGCATTTCGCGCATACATGAAATGAACACATTTTTCTCCAAAACTATAATAGATGCAAGCTTGTCCTGTTTGGTGGAGATGATATTTAATAAAATAAGTAGAAATCCACTAAAAGTTTTATTTGGTTATCTTGCAATCCCGAGATAATCGTCTCCATGCTCCAAATCCATTTTAAAGCCATTTTTAAGGCATTTCGCGCATACATGAAATGAACACATTTTTCTCCAAAACTATAACAGATGCAAGCTTGTCCTGTTTGGTGGAGATGATATTTAATAAAATAAGTAGAAATCCACTAAAAGTTTTGTTTGGTTATCTTGCAATCCCGAGATAATCGTCTCCATGCTCCAAATCCATTTTAAAGCCATTTTTAAGGCATTTCGCGCATACATGAAATGAACACATTTTTCTCCAAAACTATAACAGATGCAAGCTTGTCCTGTTTGGTGGAGATGATATTTAATAAAATAAGTAGAAATCCACTAAAAGTTTTGTTTGGTTATATTGCAATCCCGAGATAATCGTCTCCATGCTCCAAATCCATTTTAAAGCCATTTTTAAGGCATTTCGCGCATACATGAAATGAACACATTTTTCTCCAAAACTATAACAGATGCAAGCTTGTCCTGTTTGGTGGAGATGATATTTAATAAAATAAGTAGAAATCCACTAAAAGTTTTGTTTGGTTATCTTGCAATCCCGAGATAATCGTCTCCATGCTCCAAATCCATTTTAAAGCCATTTTTAAGGCATTTCGCGCATACATGAAATGAACACATTTTTCTCCAAAACTATAACAGATGCAAGCTTGTCCTGTTTGGTGGAGATGATATTTAATAAAATAAGTAGAAATCCACTAAAAGTTTTGTTTGGTTATCTTGCAATCCCGAGATAATCGTCTCCATGCTCCAAATCCATTTTAAAGCCATTTTTAAGGCATTTCGCGCATACATGAAATGAACACATTTTTCTCCAAAACTATAACAGATGCAAGCTTGTCCTGTTTGGTGGAGATGATATTTAATAAAATAAGTAGAAATCCACTAAAAGTTTTGTTTGGTTATATTGCAATCCTGAGATAATCGTCTTCATGCTCCAAATCCATTTTAAAGCCATTTTTAAGGCATTTCGCGCATACATGAAATGAACACATTTTTCTCCAAAACTATAACAGATGCAAGCTTGTCCTGTTTGGTGGAGATGATATTTAATAAAATAAGTAGAAATCCACTAAAAGTTTTGTTTGGTTATCTTGCAATCCCGAGATAATCGTCTCCATGCTCCAAATCCATTTTAAAGCCATTTTTAAGGCATTTCGCGCATACATGAAATGAACACATTTTTCTCCAAAACTATAACAGATGCAAGCTTGTCCTGTTTGGTGGAGATAATATTTAATAAAATAAGTAGAAATCTACTAAAAGTTTCGTTTGTTTATATTGCCATCCTGAGATAATCGTCTCCATGCTCCAAATCCATTTTAAAGCCATTTCAAAGGCATTTTGCGCATACATGAAATGAACACATTTTTCTCCAAAACTATAACACATGCAAGCTTGTCCTGTTTGGTGGAGATGATATTTAATAAAATAAGTAGAAATCCACTAAAAGTTTTGTTTGGTTATCTTGCAATCCCGAGATAATCGTCTCCATGCTCCAAATCCATTTTAAAGCCATTTTTAAGGCATTTCGCGCATACATGAAATGAACACATTTTTCTCCAAAACTATAACAGATGCAAGCTTGTCCTGTTTGGTGGAGATGATATTTAATAAAATAAGTAGAAATCCACTAAAAGTTTTGTTTGGTTATCTTGCAATCCCGAGATAATCGTCTCCATGCTCCAAATCCATTTTAAAGCCATTTTTAAGGCATTTCGCGCATACATGAAATGAACACATTTTTCTCCAAAACTATAACAGATGCAAGCTTGTCCTGTTTGGTGGAGATAATATTTAATAAAATAAGTAGAAATCTACTAAAAGTTTCGTTTGTTTATATTGCCATCCTGAGATAATCGTCTCCATGCTCCAAATCCATTTTAAAGCCATTTCAAAGGCATTTTGCGCATACATGAAATGAACACATTTTTCTCCAAAACTATAACACATGCAAGCTTGTCCTGTTTGGTGGAGATGATATTTAATAAAATAAGTAGAAATCCACTAAAAGTTTTGTTTGGTTATCTTGCAATCCCGAGATAATCGTCTCCATGCTCCAAATCCATTTTAAAGCCATTTTTAAGGCATTTCGCGCATACATGAAATGAACACATTTTTCTCTAAAACTATAACAGATGCAAGCTTGTCCTGTTTGGTGGAGATGATATTTAATAAAATAAGTAGAAATCCACTAAAAGTTTTGTTTGGTTATCTTGCAATCCCGAGATAATCGTCTCCATGCTCCAAATCCATTTTAAAGCCATTTTTAAGGCATTTCGCGCATACATGAAATGAACACATTTTTCTCCAAAACTATAACAGATGCAAGCTTGTCCTGTTTGGTGGAGATGATATTTAATAAAATAAGTAGAAATCCACTAAAAGTTTTGTTTGGTTATCTTGCAATCCCGAGATAATCGTCTCCATGCTCCAAATCCATTTTAAAGCCATTTTTAAGGCATTTCGCGCATACATGAAATGAACACATTTTTCTCCAAAACTATAACAGATGCAAGCTTGTCCTGTTTGGTGGAGATAATATTTAATAAAATAAGTAGAAATCCACTAAAAGTTTTGTTCGGTTATAATGCAATCCCGAGATAATCGTCTCCATGCTCCAAATCCATTTTAAAGCCATTTTTAAGGCATTTCGCGCATACATGAAATGAACACATTTTTCTCCAAAACTATAACAGATGCAAGCTTGTCCTGTTTGGTGGAGATGATATTTAATAAAATAAGTAGAAATCCACTAAAAGTTTTGTTTGGTTATCTTGCAATCCCGAGATAATCGTCTCCATGCTCCAAATCCATTTTAAAGCCATTTTTAAGGCATTTCGCGCATACATGAAATGAACACATTTTTCTCCAAAACTATAACAGATGCAAGCTTGTCCTGTTTGGTGGAGATCATATTTAATAAAATAAGTAGAAATCTACTAAAAGTTTCGTTTGTTTATATTGCCATCCTGAGATAATCGTCTCCATGCTCCAAATCCATTTTAAAGCCATTTCAAAGGCATTTTGCGCATACATGAAATGAACACATTTTTCTCCAAAACTATAACACATGCAAGCTTGTCCTGTTTGGTGGAGATGATATTTAATAAAATAAGTAGAAAACCACTAAAAGTTTTGTTTGGTTATCTTGCAATCCCGAGATAATCGTCTCCATGCTCCAAATCCATTTTAAAGCCATTTTTAAGGCATTTCGCGCATACATGAAATGAACACATTTTTCTCCAAAACTATAACAGATGCAAGCTTGTCCTGTTTGGTGGAGATGATATTTAATAAAATAAGTAGAAATCCACTAAAAGTTTTGTTTGGTTATCTTGCAATCCCGAGATAATCGTCTCCATGCTCCAAATCCATTTTAAAGCCATTTCAAAGGCATTTTGCGCATACATGAAATGAACACATTTTTCTCCAAAACTATAACACATGCAAGCTTGTCCTGTTTGGTGGAGATGATATTTAATAAAATAAGTAGAAATCCACTAAAAGTTTTGTTTGGTTATCTTGCAATCCCGAGATAATCGTCTCCATGCTCCAAATCCATTTTAAAGCCATTTTTAAGGCATTTCGCGCATACATGAAATGAACACATTTTTCTCCAAAACTATAACAGATGCAAGCTTGTCCTGTTTGGTGGAGATGATATTTAATAAAATAAGTAGAAATCCACTAAAAGTTTTGTTTGGTTATCTTGCAATCCCGAGATAATCGTCTCCATGCTCCAAATCCATTTTAAAGCCATTTTTAAGGCATTTCGCGCATACATGAAATGAACACATTTTTCTCCAAAACTATAACAGATGCAAGCTTGTCCTGTTTGGTGGAGATAATATTTAATAAAATAAGTAGAAATCTACTAAAAGTTTCGTTTGTTTATATTGCCATCCTGAGATAATCGTCTCCATGCTCCAAATCCATTTTAAAGCCATTTCAAAGGCATTTTGCGCATACATGAAATGAACACATTTTTCTCCAAAACTATAACACATGCAAGCTTGTCCTGTTTGGTGGAGATGATATTTAATAAAATAAGTAGAAATCCACTAAAAGTTTTGTTTGGTTATCTTGCAATCCCGAGATAATCGTCTCCATGCTCCAAATCCATTTTAAAGCCATTTTTAAGGCATTTCGCGCATACATGAAATGAACACATTTTTCTCCAAAACTATAACAGATGCAAGCTTGTCCTGTTTGGTGGAGATGATATTTAATAAAATAAGTAGAAATCCACTAAAAGTTTTGTTTGGTTATCTTGCAATCCCGAGATAATCGTCTCCATGCTCCAAATCCATTTTAAAGCCATTTTTAAGGCATTTCGCGCATACATGAAATGAACACATTTTTCTCCAAAACTATAACAGATGCAAGCTTGTCCTGTTTGGTGGAGATAATATTTAATAAAATAAGTAGAAATCTACTAAAAGTTTCGTTTGTTTATATTGCCATCCTGAGATAATCGTCTCCATGCTCCAAATCCATTTTAAAGCCATTTCAAAGGCATTTTGCGCATACATGAAATGAACACATTTTTCTCCAAAACTATAACACATGCAAGCTTGTCCTGTTTGGTGGAGATGATATTTAATAAAATAAGTAGAAATCCACTAAAAGTTTTGTTTGGTTATCTTGCAATCCCGAGATAATCGTCTCCATGCTCCAAATCCATTTTAAAGCCATTTTTAAGGCATTTCGCGCATACATGAAATGAACACATTTTTCTCTAAAACTATAACAGATGCAAGCTTGTCCTGTTTGGTGGAGATGATATTTAATAAAATAAGTAGAAATCCACTAAAAGTTTTGTTTGGTTATCTTGCAATCCCGAGATAATCGTCTCCATGCTCCAAATCCATTTTAAAGCCATTTTTAAGGCATTTCGCGCATACATGAAATGAACACATTTTTCTCCAAAACTATAACAGATGCAAGCTTGTCCTGTTTGGTGGAGATGATATTTAATAAAATAAGTAGAAATCCACTAAAAGTTTTGTTTGGTTATCTTGCAATCCCGAGATAATCGTCTCCATGCTCCAAATCCATTTTAAAGCCATTTTTAAGGCATTTCGCGCATACATGAAATGAACACATTTTTCTCCAAAACTATAACAGATGCAAGCTTGTCCTGTTTGGTGGAGATAATATTTAATAAAATAAGTAGAAATCCACTAAAAGTTTTGTTCGGTTATAATGCAATCCCGAGATAATCGTCTCCATGCTCCAAATCCATTTTAAAGCCATTTTTAAGGCATTTCGCGCATACATGAAATGAACACATTTTTCTCCAAAACTATAACAGATGCAAGCTTGTCCTGTTTGGTGGAGATGATATTTAATAAAATAAGTAGAAATCCACTAAAAGTTTTGTTTGGTTATCTTGCAATCCCGAGATAATCGTCTCCATGCTCCAAATCCATTTTAAAGCCATTTTTAAGGCATTTCGCGCATACATGAAATGAACACATTTTTCTCCAAAACTATAACAGATGCAAGCTTGTCCTGTTTGGTGGAGATCATATTTAATAAAATAAGTAGAAATCTACTAAAAGTTTCGTTTGTTTATATTGCCATCCTGAGATAATCGTCTCCATGCTCCAAATCCATTTTAAAGCCATTTCAAAGGCATTTTGCGCATACATGAAATGAACACATTTTTCTCCAAAACTATAACACATGCAAGCTTGTCCTGTTTGGTGGAGATGATATTTAATAAAATAAGTAGAAAACCACTAAAAGTTTTGTTTGGTTATCTTGCAATCCCGAGATAATCGTCTCCATGCTCCAAATCCATTTTAAAGCCATTTTTAAGGCATTTCGCGCATACATGAAATGAACACATTTTTCTCCAAAACTATAACAGATGCAAGCTTGTCCTGTTTGGTGGAGATGATATTTAATAAAATAAGTAGAAATCCACTAAAAGTTTTGTTTGGTTATCTTGCAATCCCGAGATAATCGTCTCCATGCTCCAAATCCATTTTAAAGCCATTTCAAAGGCATTTTGCGCATACATGAAATGAACACATTTTTCTCCAAAACTATAACACATGCAAGCTTGTCCTGTTTGGTGGAGATGATATTTAATAAAATAAGTAGAAATCCACTAAAAGTTTTGTTTGGTTATCTTGCAATCCCGAGATAATCGTCTCCATGCTCCAAATCCATTTTAAAGCCATTTTTAAGGCATTTCGCGCATACATGAAATGAACACATTTTTCTCCAAAACTATAACAGATGCAAGCTTGTCCTGTTTGGTGGAGATGATATTTAATAAAATAAGTAGAAATCCACTAAAAGTTTTGTTTGGTTATCTTGCAATCCCGAGATAATCGTCTCCATGCTCCAAATCCATTTTAAAGCCATTTTTAAGGCATTTCGCGCATACATGAAATGAACACATTTTTCTCCAAAACTATAACAGATGCAAGCTTGTCCTGTTTGGTGGAGATGATATTTAATAAAATAAGTAGAAATCCACTAAAAGTTTTGTTTGGTTATCTTGCAATCCCGAGATAATCGTCTCCATGCTCCAAATCCATTTTAAAGCCATTTTTAAGGCATTTCGCGCATACATGAAATGAACACATTTTTCTCCAAAACTATAACAGATGCAAGCTTGTCCTGTTTAGTGGAGATGATATTTAATAAAATAAGTAGAAATCCACTAAAAGTTTTGTTTGGTTATCTTGCAATCCCGAGATAATCGTCTCCATGCTCCAAATCCATTTTAAAGCCATTTTTAAGGCATTTCGCGCATACATGAAATGAACACATTTTTCTCCAAAACTATAACAGATGCAAGCTTGTCCTGTTTGGTGGAGATGATATTTAATAAAATAAGTAGAAATCCACTAAAAGTTTTGTTTGGTTATCTTGCAATCCTGAGATAATCGTCTCCATGCTCCAAATCCATTTTAAAGCCATTTTTAAGGCATTTCGCGCATACATGAAATGAACACATTTTTCTCCAAAACTATAACAGATGCAAGCTTGTCCTGTTTGGTGGAGATGATATTTAATAAAATAAGTAGAAATCCACTAAAAGTTTTGTTTGGTTATCTTGCAATCCCGAGATAATCGTCTCCATGCTCCAAATCCATTTTAAAGACATTTTTAAGGCATTTCGCGCATACATGAAATGAACACATTTTTCTCCAAAACTATAACAGATGCAAGCTTGTCCTGTTTGGTGGAGATGATATTTAATAAAATAAGTAGAAATCCACTAAAAGTTTTGTTTGGTTATATTGTAATCCCGAGATAATCGTCTCCATGCTCCAAATCCATTTTAAAGCCATTTTTAAGGCATTTCGCGCATACATGAAATGAACACATTTTTCTCCAAAACTATAACAGATGCAAGCTTGTCCTGTTTGGTGGAGATGATATTTAATAAAATAAGTAGAAATCCACTAAAAGTTTTGTTTGGTTATCTTGCAATCCCGAGATAATCGTATCCATGCTCCAAATCCATTTTAAAGCCATTTTTAAGGCATTTCGCGCATACATGAAATGAACACATTTTTCTCCAAAACTATAACAGATGCAAGCTTGTCCTGTTTGGTGGAGATGATATTTAATAAAATAAGTAGAAATCCACTAAAAGTTTTGTTTGGTTATCTTGCAATCCCGAGATAATCGTCTCCATGCTCCAAATCCATTTTAAAGCCATTTTTAAGGCATTTCGCGCATACATGAAATGAACACATTTTTCTCCAAAACTATAACAGATGCAAGCTTGTCCTGTTTGGTGGAGATGATATTTAATAAAATAAGTAGAAATCCACTAAAAGTTTTGTTTGGTTATCTTGCAATCCCGAGATAATCGTCTCCATGCTCCAAATCCATTTTAAAGCCATTTTTAAGGCATTTCGCGCATACATGAAATGAACACATTTTTCTCCAAAACTATAACAGATGCAAGCTTGTCCTGTTTGGTGGAGATAATATTTAATAAAATAAGTAGAAATCTACTAAAAGTTTCGTTTGTTTATATTGCCATCCTGAGATAATCGTCTCCATGCTCCAAATCCATTTTAAAGCCATTTCAAAGGCATTTTGCGCATACATGAAATGAACACATTTTTCTCCAAAACTATAACACATGCAAGCTTGTCCTGTTTGGTGGAGATGATATTTAATAAAATAAGTAGAAATCCACTAAAAGTTTTGTTTGGTTATCTTGCAATCCCGAGATAATCGTCTCCATGCTCCAAATCCATTTTAAAGCCATTTTTAAGGCATTTCGCGCATACATGAAATGAACACATTTTTCTCTAAAACTATAACAGATGCAAGCTTGTCCTGTTTGGTGGAGATGATATTTAATAAAATAAGTAGAAATCCACTAAAAGTTTTGTTTGGTTATCTTGCAATCCCGAGATAATCGTCTCCATGCTCCAAATCCATTTTAAAGCCATTTTTAAGGCATTTCGCGCATACATGAAATGAACACATTTTTCTCCAAAACTATAACAGATGCAAGCTTGTCCTGTTTGGTGGAGATGATATTTAATAAAATAAGAAGAAATCCACTAAAAGTTTTGTTTGGTTATCTTGCAATCCCGAGATAATCGTCTCCATGCTCCAAATCCATTTTAAAGCCATTTTTAAGGCATTTCGCGCATACATGAAATGAACACATTTTTCTCCAAAACTATAACAGATGCAAGCTTGTCCTGTTTGGTGGAGATGATATTTAATAAAATAAGTAGAAATCCACTAAAAGTTTTGTTTGGTTATCTTGCAATCCCGAGATAATCGTCTCCATGCTCCAAATCCATTTTAAAGCCATTTTTAAGGCATTTCGCGCATACATGAAATGAACACATTTTTTTCAAAACTATAACAGATGCAAGCTTGTCCTGTTTGGTGGAGATGATATTTAATAAAATAAGTAGAAATCCACTAAAAGTTTTGTTTGGTTATCTTGCAATCCCGAGATAATCGTCTCCATGCTCCAAATCCATTTTAAAGCCATTTTTAAGGCATTTCGCGCATACATGAAATGAACACATTTTTCTCCAAAACTATAACAGATGCAAGCTTGTCCTGTTTGGTGGAGATGATATTTAATAAAATAAGTAGAAATCCACTAAAAGTTTTGTTTGGTTATCTTGCAATCCCGAGATAATCGTCTCCATGCTCCAAATCCATTTTAAAGCCATTTTTAAGGCATTTCGCGCATACATGAAATGAACACATTTTTCTCCAAAACTATAACAGATGCAAGCTTGTCCTGTTTGGTGGAGATGATATTTAATAAAATAAGTAGAAATCCACTAAAAGTTTTGTTTGGTTATCTTGCAATCCCGAGATAATCGTCTCCATGCTCCAAATCCATTTTAAAGCCATTTTTAAGGCATTTCGCGCATACATGAAATGAACACATTTTTCTCCAAAACTATAACAGATGCAAGCTTGTCCTGTTTGGTGGAGATGATATTTAATAAAATAAGTAGAAATCCACTAAAGGTTTTGTTTGGTTATCTTGCAATCCCGAGATAATCGTCTCCATGCTCCAAATCCATTTTAAAGCCATTTTTAAGGCATTTCGCGCATACATGAAATGAACACATTTTTCTCCAAAACTATAACAGATGCAAGCTTGTCCTGTTTGGTGGAGATGATATTTAATAAAATAAGTAGAAATCCACTAAAAGTTTTGTTTGGTTATCTTGCAATCCCGAGATAATCGTCTCCATGCTCCAAATCCATTTTAAAGCCATTTTTAAGGCATTTCGCGCATACATGAAATGAACACATTTTTCTCCAAAACTATAACAGATGCAAGCTTGTCCTGTTTGGTGGAGATGATATTTAATAAAATAAGTAGAAATCCACTAAAAGTTTTGTTTGGTTATCTTGCAATCCCGAGATAATCGTCTCCATGCTCCAAATCCATTTTAAAGCCATTTTTAAGGCATTTCGCGCATACATGAAATGAACACATTTTTCTCCAAAACTATAACAGATGCAAGCTTGTCCTGTTTGGTGGAGATGATATTTAATAAAATAAGTAGAAATCCACTAAAAGTTTTGTTTGGTTATATTGCAATCCCGAGATAATCGTCTCCATGCTCCAAATCCATTTTAAAGCCATTTTTAAGGCATTTCGCGCATACATGAAATGAACACATTTTTCTCCAAAACTATAACAGATGCAAGCTTGTCCTGTTTGGTGGAGATGATATTTAATAAAATAAGTAGAAATCCACTAAAAGTTTTGTTTGGTTATCTTGCAATCCCGAGATAATCGTCTCCATGCTCCAAATCCATTTTAAAGCCATTTTTAAGGCATTTCGCGCATACATGAAATGAACACATTTTTCTCCAAAACTATAACAGATGCAAGCTTGTCCTGTTTGGTGGAGATGATATTTAATAAAATAAGTAGAAATCCACTAAAAGTTTTGTTTGGTTATCTTGCAATCCCGAGATAATCGTCTCCATGCTCCAAATCCATTTTAAAGCCATTTTTAAGGCATTTCGCGCATACATGAAATGAACACATTTTTCTCCAAAACTATAACAGATGCAAGCTTGTCCTGTTTGGTGGAGATGATATTTAATAAAATAAGTAGAAATCCACTAAAAGTTTTGTTTGGTTATATTGCAATCCCGAGATAATCGTCTCCATGCTCCAAATCCATTTTAAAGCCATTTTTAAGGCATTTCGCGCATACATGAAATGAACACATTTTTCTCCAAAACTATAACAGATGCAAGCTTGTCCTGTTTGGTGGAGATGATATTTAATAAAATAAGTAGAAATCCACTAAAAGTTTTGTTTGGTTATCTTGCAATCCCGAGATAATCGTCTCCATGCTCCAAATCCATTTTAAAGCCATTTTTAAGGCATTTCGCGCATACATGAAATGAACACATTTTTCTCCAAAACTATAACAGATGCAAGCTTGTCCTGTTTGGTGGAGATGATATTTAATAAAATAAGTAGAAATCCACTAAAAGTTTTGTTTGGTTATCTTGCAATCCCGAGATAATCGTCTCCATGCTCCAAATCCATTTTAAAGCCATTTTTAAGGCATTTCGCGCATACATGAAATGAACACATTTTTCTCCAAAACTATAACAGATGCAAGCTTGTCCTGTTTGGTGGAGATGATATTTAATAAAATAAGTAGAAATCCACTAAAAGTTTTGTTTGGTTATCTTGCAATCCCGAGATAATCGTCTCCATGCTCCAAATCCATTTTAAAGCCATTTTTAAGGCATTTCGCGCATACATGAAATGAACACATTTTTCTCCAAAACTATAACAGATGCAAGCTTGTCCTGTTTGGTGGAGATGATATTTAATAAAATAAGTAGAAATCCACTAAAAGTTTTGTTTGGTTATCTTGCAATCCCGAGATAATCGTCTCCATGCTCCAAATCCATTTTAAAGCCATTTTTAAGGCATTTCGCGCATACATGAAATGAACACATTTTTCTCCAAAACTATAACAGATGCAAGCTTGTCCTGTTTGGTGGAGATGATATTTAATAAAATAAGTAGAAATCCACTAAAAGTTTTGTTTGGTTATCTTGCAATCCCGAGATAATCGTCTCCATGCTCCAAATCCATTTTAAAGCCATTTTTAAGGCATTTCGCGCATACATGAAATGAACACATTTTTCTCCAAAACTATAACAGATGCAAGCTTGTCCTGTTTGGTGGAGATGATATTTAATAAAATAAGTAGAAATCCACTAAAAGTTTTGTTTGGTTATCTTGCAATCCCGAGATAATCGTCTCCATGCTCCAAATCCATTTTAAAGCCATTTTTAAGGCATTTCGCGCATACATGAAATGAACACATTTTTCTCCAAAACTATAACAGATGCAAGCTTGTCCTGTTTGGTGGAGATGATATTTAATAAAATAAGTAGAAATCCACTAAAAGTTTTGTTTGGTTATCTTGCAATCCCGAGATAATCGTCTCCATGCTCCAAATCCATTTTAAAGCCATTTTTAAGGCATTTCGCGCATACATGAAATGAACACATTTTTCTCCAAAACTATAACAGATGCAAGCTTGTCCTGTTTGGTGGAGATGATATTTAATAAAATAAGTAGAAATCCACTAAAAGTTTTGTTTGGTTATCTTGCAATCCCGAGATAATCGTCTCCATGCTCCAAATCCATTTTAAAGCCATTTTTAAGGCATTTCGCGCATACATGAAATGAACACATTTTTCTCCAAAACTATAACAGATGCAAGCTTGTCCTGTTTGGTGGAGATGATATTTAATAAAATAAGTAGAAATCCACTAAAAGTTTTGTTTGGTTATCTTGCAATCCCGAGATAATCGTCTCCATGCTCCAAATCCATTTTAAAGCCATTTTTAAGGCATTTCGCGCATACATGAAATGAACACATTTTTCTCCAAAACTATAACAGATGCAAGCTTGTCCTGTTTGGTGGAGATGATATTTAATAAAATAAGTAGAAATCCACTAAAAGTTTTGTTTGGTTATCTTGCAATCCCGAGATAATCGTCTCCATGCTCCAAATCCATTTTAAAGCCATTTTTAAGGCATTTCGCGCATACATGAAATGAACACATTTTTCTCCAAAACTATAACAGATGCAAGCTTGTCCTGTTTGGTGGAGATGATATTTAATAAAATAAGTAGAAATCCACTAAAAGTTTTGTTTGGTTATCTTGCAATCCCGAGATAATCGTCTCCATGCTCCAAATCCATTTTAAAGCCATTTTTAAGGCATTTCGCGCATACATGAAATGAACACATTTTTCTCCAAAACTATAACAGATGCAAGCTTGTCCTGTTTGGTGGAGATGATATTTAATAAAATAAGTAGAAATCCACTAAAAGTTTTGTTTGGTTATCTTGCAATCCCGAGATAATCGTCTCCATGCTCCAAATCCATTTTAAAGCCATTTTTAAGGCATTTCGCGCATACATGAAATGAACACATTTTTCTCCAAAACTATAACAGATGCAAGCTTGTCCTGTTTGGTGGAGATGATATTTAATAAAATAAGTAGAAATCCACTAAAAGTTTTGTTTGGTTATCTTGCAATCCCGAGATAATCGTCTCCATGCTCCAAATCCATTTTAAAGCCATTTTTAAGGCATTTCGCGCATACATGAAATGAACACATTTTTCTCCAAAACTATAACAGATGCAAGCTTGTCCTGTTTGGTGGAGATGATATTTAATAAAATAAGTAGAAATCCACTAAAAGTTTTGTTTGGTTATCTTGCAATCCCGAGATAATCGTCTCCATGCTCCAAATCCATTTTAAAGCCATTTTTAAGGCATTTCGCGCATACATGAAATGAACACATTTTTCTCCAAAACTATAACAGATGCAAGCTTGTCCTGTTTGGTGGAGATGATATTTAATAAAATAAGTAGAAATCCACTAAAAGTTTTGTTTGGTTATCTTGCAATCCCGAGATAATCGTCTCCATGCTCCAAATCCATTTTAAAGCCATTTTTAAGGCATTTCGCGCATACATGAAATGAACACATTTTTCTCCAAAACTATAACAGATGCAAGCTTGTCCTGTTTGGTGGAGATGATATTTAATAAAATAAGTAGAAATCCACTAAAAGTTTTGTTTGGTTATCTTGCAATCCCGAGATAATCGTCTCCATGCTCCAAATCCATTTTAAAGCCATTTTTAAGGCATTTCGCGCATACATGAAATGAACACATTTTTCTCCAAAACTATAACAGATGCAAGCTTGTCCTGTTTGGTGGAGATGATATTTAATAAAATAAGTAGAAATCCACTAAAAGTTTTGTTTGGTTATCTTGCAATCCCGAGATAATCGTCTCCATGCTCCAAATCCATTTTAAAGCCATTTTTAAGGCATTTCGCGCATACATGAAATGAACACATTTTTCTCCAAAACTATAACAGATGCAAGCTTGTCCTGTTTGGTGGAGATGATATTTAATAAAATAAGTAGAAATCCACTAAAAGTTTTGTTTGGTTATCTTGCAATCCCGAGATAATCGTCTCCATGCTCCAAATCCATTTTAAAGCCATTTTTAAGGCATTTCGCGCATACATGAAATGAACACATTTTTCTCCAAAACTATAACAGATGCAAGCTTGTCCTGTTTGGTGGAGATGATATTTAATAAAATAAGTAGAAATCCACTAAAAGTTTTGTTTGGTTATCTTGCAATCCCGAGATAATCGTCTCCATGCTCCAAATCCATTTTAAAGCCATTTTTAAGGCATTTCGCGCATACATGAAATGAACACATTTTTCTCCAAAACTATAACAGATGCAAGCTTGTCCTGTTTGGTGGAGATGATATTTAATAAAATAAGTAGAAATCCACTAAAAGTTTTGTTTGGTTATCTTGCAATCCCGAGATAATCGTCTCCATGCTCCAAATCCATTTTAAAGCCATTTTTAAGGCATTTCGCGCATACATGAAATGAACACATTTTTCTCCAAAACTATAACAGATGCAAGCTTGTCCTGTTTGGTGGAGATGATATTTAATAAAATAAGTAGAAATCCACTAAAAGTTTTGTTTGGTTATCTTGCAATCCCGAGATAATCGTCTCCATGCTCCAAATCCATTTTAAAGCCATTTTTAAGGCATTTCGCGCATACATGAAATGAACACATTTTTCTCCAAAACTATAACAGATGCAAGCTTGTCCTGTTTGGTGGAGATGATATTTAATAAAATAAGTAGAAATCCACTAAAAGTTTTGTTTGGTTATCTTGCAATCCCGAGATAATCGTCTCCATGCTCCAAATCCATTTTAAAGCCATTTTTAAGGCATTTCGCGCATACATGAAATGAACACATTTTTCTCCAAAACTATAACAGATGCAAGCTTGTCCTGTTTGGTGGAGATGATATTTAATAAAATAAGTAGAAATCCACTAAAAGTTTTGTTTGGTTATCTTGCAATCCCGAGATAATCGTCTCCATGCTCCAAATCCATTTTAAAGCCATTTTTAAGGCATTTCGCGCATACATGAAATGAACACATTTTTCTCCAAAACTATAACAGATGCAAGCTTGTCCTGTTTGGTGGAGATGATATTTAATAAAATAAGTAGAAATCCACTAAAAGTTTTGTTTGGTTATATTGCAATCCCGAGATAATCGTCTCCATGCTCCAAATCCATTTTAAAGCCATTTTTAAGGCATTTCGCGCATACATTGAAATGAACACATTTTTCTCCAAAACTATAACAGATGCAAGCTTGTCCCTGTTTGGTGGGAGATGATATTTAATAAAATAAGTAGAAATCCACTAAAAGTTTT
>NW_027442918.1:0-70871 GCF_048569485.1 Anomaloglossus baeobatrachus
ATGTCTCCTATCATGTTCCCTAATTTTTTATTATGTCCACATCCTGGTCCCCATCTTGGACATCATAACAAACGTGCACTTTTTTGTTTAATTTACACATTGGACCATAGGAAAAATGACACTACAGCTACAGAGGTGACCGTCTGATAGCCCAGCTCGACAATCCATCTCTACTGAAGACCCTTTCAGCTTTTTGAGAGTTGGGTGGAGGACATCATCTCTGAAAATAGGGTCCCACAGCTGCACCCCAGCAGTGTGAGCAGGACTCTTAGGACTCTTAGAAGAGTCAATGCTCTGAGACCATGGGGGGCGCTTAGCCCCCTCTCTTCGTCACTGAGGATGATTTCATTTTTCAGGGATTAGAGAGGGTGGTCCTTGTGGTGGACTGCAGGTATGGAGAGCTGTTGTCATCGTATTAAATAGATAAGAATGATTATATGTATTGTAGAAATGTCTCCTATCATGTTCCCTAATTTTTTATTATGTCCACATCCTGGTCCCCATCTTGGACATCATAACAAACGTGCACTTTTTTGTTTAATTTACACATTGGACCATAGGAAAAATGACACTACAGCTACAGAGGTGACCGTCTGATAGCCCAGCTCGACTATCCATCTCTACTGAAGACCCTTTGAGCTTTTTGAGAGTTGGGTGGAGAACATCATCTCTGAAAATAGGGTCCCACAGCTGCACCCCATCAGTGTGAGCAGGACTCTTAGGACTCTTAGAAGAGTCAATGTTTTGAGACCATGGGGGGCGCTTAGCCCCCTCTCTTCATCACTGAGGATGATTTCACTTTTCAGGGAATAGAGAGGGTGGTCCTTGTGGTGGACTGCAGGTATGGAGAGCTGTTGTCATCGTATTAGATAGATAAGAATGATTATATGTATTGTAGAAATGTCTCCTATCATGTTCCCTATTTTTTTATTATGTCCACATCCTGGTCCCCATCTTGGAAATCATAACAAACGTGCACTTTTTTGTTTAATTTACACATTGGACCATAGGAAAAATGACACTACAGCTACAGAGGTGACCGTCTGGTAGCCCAGCTCGACTATCCATCTCTACTGAAGACCCTTTCAGCTTTTTGAGAGTTGGGTGGAGGACATCATCTCTGAAAATAGGGTCCCACAGCTGCACCCCATCAGTGTGAGCAGGACTCTTAGGACTCTTAGAAGAGTTAATGCTCTGAGACCATGGGGGCGCTTAGCCCCCTCTCTTCGTCACTGAGGATGATTTCATTTTTCAGGGATTAGAGAGGGTGGTCCTTGTGGTGGACTGCAGGTATGGAGAGCTGTTGTCATCGTATTAGATAGATAAGAATGATTATATGTATTGTAGAAATGTCTCCTATCATGTTCCCTAATTTTTTATTATGTCCACATCCTGGTCCCCATCTTGGACATCATAACAAACGTGCACTTTTTTGTTTAATTTACACATTGGACCATAGGAAAAATGACACTACAGCTACAGAGGTGACCGTCTGATAGCCCAGCTCGACTATCCATCTCTACTGAAGACCCTTTCAGCTTTTTGAGAGTTGGGTGGAGGACATCATCTCTGAAAATAGGGTCCCACAGCTGCACCCCATCAGTGTGAGCAGGACTCTTAGGACTCTTAGAAGAGTCAATGCTCTGAGACCATTGGGGGCACTTAGCCCCCTCTCTTCGTCACTGAGGATGATTTCATTTTTCAGGGATTAGGGAGGGTGGTCCTTGTGGTGGACTGCAGGTATGGAGAGCTGTTATCATCGTATTAGATAGATAAGAATGATTATATGTATTGTAGAAATGTCTCCTATCATGTTCCCTAATTTTTTATTATGTCCACATCCTGGTCCCCATCTTGGACATCATAACAAACGTGCACTTTTTTGTTTAATTTACACATTGGACCATAGGAAAAATGACACTACAGCTACAGAGGTGACCGTCTGATAGCCCAGCTCGACAATCCATCTCTACTGAAGACCCTTTCAGCTTTTTGAGAGTTGGGTGGAGGACATCATCTCTGAAAATAGGGTCCCACAGCTGCACCCCATCAGTGTGAGCAGGACTCTTAGGACTCTTAGAAGAGTCAATGCTCTGAGACCATGGGGGGCGCTTAGCCCCCTCTCTTCGTCACTGAGGATGATTTCATTTTTCAGGGATTAGAGAGGGTGGTCCTTGTGGTGAACTGCAGGTATGGAGAGCTGTTGTCATCGTATTAAATAGATAAGAATGATTATATGTATTGTAGAAATGTCTCCTATCATGTTCCCTAATTTTTTATTATGTCCACATCCTGGTCCCCATCTTGGACATCATAACAAACGTGCACTTTTTTGTTTAATTTACACATTGGACCATAGGAAAAATGACACTACAGCTACAGAGGTGACCGTCTGATAGCCCAGCTCGACTATCCATCTCTACTGAAGACCCTTTCAGCTTTTTGAGAGTTGGGTGGAGAACATCATCTCTGAAAATAGGGTCCCACAGCTGCACCCCATCAGTGTGAGCAGGACTCTTAGGACTCTTAGAAGAGTCAATGTTTTGAGACCATGGGGGGCGCTTAGCCCCCTCTCTTCGTCACTGAGGATGATTTCACCTTTCAGGGAATAGAGAGGGTGGTCCTTGTGGTGGACTGCAGGTATGGAGAGCTGTTGTGATCGTATTAGATAGATAAGAATGATTATATGTATTGTAGAAATGTCTCCTATCATGTTCCCTAATTTTTTATTATGTCCACATCCTGGTCCCCATCTTGGACATCATAACAAACGTGCACTTTTTTGTTTAATTTACACATTGGACCATAGGAAAAATGACACTACAGCTACAGAGGTGACCGTCTGATAGCCCAGCTCGACTATCCATCTCTACTGAAGACCCTTTCAGCTTTTTGAGAGTTGGGTGGAGGACATCATCTCTGAAAATAGGGTCCCACAGCTGCACCCCATCAGTGTGAGCAGGACTCTTAGGATTCTTAGAAGAGTTAATGCTCTGAGACCATGGGGGCGCTTAGCCCCCTCTCTTCGTCACTGAGGATGATTTCATTTTTCAGGGATTAGAGAGGGTGGTCCTTGTGGTGGACTGCAGGTATGGAGAGCTGTTGTCATCGTATTAGATAGATAAGAATGATTATATGTATTGTAGAAATGTCTCCTATCATGTTCCCTAATTTTTTATTATGTCCACATCCTGGTCCCCATCTTGGACATCATAACAAACGTGCACTTTTTTGTTTAATTTACACATTGGACCATAGGAAAAATGACACTACAGCTACAGAGGTGACCGTCTGATAGCCCAGCTCGACTATCCATCTCTACTGAAGACCCTTTCAGCTTTTTGAGAGTTGGGTGGAGGACATCATCTCTGAAAATAGGGTCCCACAGCTGCACCCCATCAGTGTGAGCAGGACTCTTAGGACTCTTAGAAGAGTCAATGCTCTGAGACCATTGGGGGCACTTAGCCCCCTCTCTTCGTCACTGAGGATGATTTCATTTTTCAGGGATTAGAGAGGGTGGTCCTTGTGGTGGACTGCAGGTATGGAGAGCTGTTATCATCGTATTAGATAGATAAGAATGATTATATGTAATGTAGAAATGTCTCCTATCATGTTCCCTAATTTTTTATTATGTCCACATCCTGGTCCCCATCTTGGACATCATAACAAACGTGCACTTTTTTGTTTAATTTACACATTGGACCATAGGAAAAATGACACTACAGCTACAGAGGTGACCGTCTGATAGCCCAGCTCGACAATCCATCTCTACTGAAGACCCTTTCAGCTTTTTGAGAGTTGGGTGGAGGACATCATCTCTGAAAATAGGGTCCCACAGCTGCACCCCATCAGTGTGAGCAGGACTCTTAGGACTCTTAGAAGAGTCAATGCTCTCAGACCATGGGGGGCGCTTAGCCCCCTCTCTTCGTCACTGAGGATGATTTCATTTTTCAGGGATTAGAGAGGGTGGTCCTTGTGGTGGACTGCAGGTATGGAGAGCTGTTGTCATCGTATTAAATAGATAAGAATGATTATATGTATTGTAGAAATGTCTCCTATCATGTTCCCTAATTTTTTATTATGTCCACATCCTGGTCCCCATCTTGGACATCATAACAAACGTGCACTTTTTTGTTTAATTTACACATTGGACCATAGGAAAAATGACACTACAGCTACAGAGGTGACCGTCTGATAGCCCAGCTCGACTATCCATCTCTACTGAAGACCCTTTCAGCTTTTTGAGAGTTGGGTGGAGAACATCATCTCTGAAAATAGGGTCCCACAGCTGCACCCCATCAGTGTGAGCAGGACTCTTAGGACTCTTAGAAGAGTCAATGTTTTGAGACCATGGGGGGCGCTTAGCCCCCTCTCTTCGTCACTGAGGATGATTTCACTTTTCAGGGAATAGAGAGGGTGGTCCTTGTGGTGGACTGCAGGTATGGAGAGCTGTTGTCATCGTATTAGATAGATAAGAATGATTATATGTATTGTAGAAATGTCTCCTATCATGTTCCCTATTTTTTTATTATGTCCACATCCTGGTCCCCATCTTGGAAATCATAACAAACGTGCACTTTTTTGTTTAATTTACACATTGGACCATAGGAAAAATGACACTACAGCTACAGAGGTGACCGTCTGGTAGCCCAGCTCGACTATCCATCTCTACTGAAGACCCTTTCAGCTTTTTGAGAGTTGGGTGGAGGACATCATCTCTGAAAATAGGGTCCCACAGCTGCACCCCATCAGTGTGAGCAGGACTCTTAGGACTCTTAGAAGAGTCAATGTTTTGAGACCATGGGGGGCGCTTAGCTCCCTCTCTTCGTCACTGAGGATGATTTCATTTTTCAGGGATTAGAGAGAGTGGTCCTTGTGGTGGACTGCAGGTATGGAGAGCTGTTGTGATCGTATTAGATAGATAAGAATGATTATATGTATTGTAGAAATGTCTCCTATCATGTTCCCTAATTTTTTATTATGTCCACATCCTGGTCCCCATCTTGGACATCATAACAAACGTGCACTTTTTTGTTTAATTTACACATTGGACCATAGGAAAAATGACACTACAGCTACAGAGGTGACCGTCTGATAGCCCAGCTCGACTATCCATCTCTACTGAAGACCCTTTCAGCTTTTTGAGAGTTGGGTGGAGGACATCATCTCTGAAAATAGGGTCCCACAGCTGCACCCCATCAGTGTGAGCAGGACTCTTAGGACTCTTAGAAGAGTTAATGCTCTGAGACCATGGGGGCGCTTAGCCCCCTCTCTTCGTCACTGAGGATGATTTCATTTTTCAGGGATTAGAGAGGGTGGTCCTTGTGGTGGACTGCAGGTATGGAGAGCTGTTGTCATCGTATTAGATAGATAAGAATGATTATATGTATTGTAGAAATGTCTCCTATCATGTTCCCTAATTTTTTAATATGTCCACATCCTGGTCCCCATCTTGGACATCATAACAAACGTGCACTTTTTTGTTTAATTTACACATTGGACCATAGGAAAAATGACACTACAGCTACAGAGGTGACCGTCTGATAGCCCAGCTCGACTATCCATCTCTACTGAAGACCCTTTCAGCTTTTTGAGAGTTGGGTGGAGGACATCATCTCTTAAAATAGGGTCCCACAGCTGCACCCCATCAGTGTAAGCAGGACTCTTAGGACTCTTAGAAGAGTCAATGCTCTAAAACCATGGGGGGCGCTTAGCCCCCTCTCTTCGTCCCTGAGGATGATTTCATTTTTCAGGGATTAGAGAGAGTGGTCCTTGTGGTGGACTGCAGGTATGGAGAGCTGTTGTGATCGTATTAGATAGATAAGAATGATTATATGTATTGTAGAAATGTCTCCTATCATGTTCCCTAATTTTTTATTATGTCCACATCCTGGTCCCCATCTTGGACATCATAACAAACGTGCACTTTTTTGTTTAATTTACACATTGGACCATAGGAAAAATGACACTACAGCTACAGAGGTGACCGTCTGATAGCCCAGCTCGACTATCCATCTCTACTGAAGACCCTTTCAGCTTTTTGAGAGTTGGGTGGAGGACATCATCTCTGAAAATAGGGTCCCACAGCTGCACCCCATCAGTGTGAGCAGGACTCTTAGGACTCTTAGAAGAGTTAATGCTCTGAGACCATGGGGGCGCTTAGCCCCCTCTCTTCGTCACTGAGGATGATTTCATTTTTCAGGGATTAGAGAGGGTAGGGTGGTCCTTGTGGTGGACTGCAGGTATGGAGAGCTGTTGTCATCGTATTAGATAGATAAGAATGATTATATGTATTGTAGAAATGTCTCCTATCATGTTCCCTAATTTTTTATTATGTCCACATCCTGGTCCCCATCTTGGACATCATAACAAACGTGCACTTTTTTGTTTAATTTACACATTGGACCATAGGAAAAATGACACTACAGCTACAGAGGTGACCGTCTGATAGCCCAGCTCGACTATCCATCTCTACTGAAGACCCTTTCAGCTTTTTGAGAGTTGGGTGGAGGACATCATCTCTTAAAATAGGGTCCCACAGCTGCACCCCATCAGTGTAAGCAGGACTCTTAGGACTCTTAGAAGAGTCAATGCTCTAAAACCATGGGGGGCGCTTAGCCCCCTCTCTTCGTCCCTGAGGATGATTTCATTTTTCAGGGATTAGAGAGGGTGGTCCTTGTGGTGGACTGCAGGTATGGAGAGCTGTTGTCATCGTATTAGATAGATAAGAATGATTATATGTATTGTAGAAATGTCTCCTATCATGTTCCCTAATTTTTTATTATGTCCACATCCTGGTCCCCATCTTGGACATCATAACAAACGTGCACTTTTTTGTTTAATTTACACATTGGACCATAGGAAAAATGACACTACAGCTACAGAGGTGACCGTCTGATAGCCCAGCTCGACTATCCATCTCTACTGAAGACCCTTTCAGCTTTTTGAGAGTTGGGTGGAGGACATCATCTCTGAAAATAGGGTCCCACAGCTGCACCCCATCAGTGTGAGCAGGACTCTTAGGACTCTTAGAAGAGTTAATGCTCTGAGACCATGGGGGCGCTTAGCCCCCTCTCTTCGTCACTGAGGATGATTTCATTTTTCAGGGATTAGAGAGGGTGGTCCTTGTGGTGGACTGCAGGTATGGAGAGCTGTTGTCATCGTATTAGATAGATAAGAATGATTATATGTATTGTAGAAATGTCTCCTATCATGTTCCCTAATTTTTTATTATGTCCACATCCTGGTCCCCATCTTGGACATCATAACAAACGTGCACTTTTTTGTTTAATTTACACATTGGACCATAGGAAAAATGACACTACAGCTACAGAGGTGACCGTCTGATAGCCCAGCTCGACTATCCATCTCTACTGAAGACCCTTTCAGCTTTTTGAGAGTTGGGTGGAGGACATCATCTCTGAAAATAGGGTCCCACAGCTGCACCCCATCAGTGTGAGCAGGACTCTTAGGACTCTTAGAAGAGTCAATGTTTTGAGACCATGGGGGGCGCTTAGCCCCCTCTCTTCGTCACTGAGGATGATTTCACTTTTCAGGGAATAGAGAGGGTGGTCCTTGTGGTGGACTGCAGGTATGGAGAGCTGTTGTCATCGTATTAGATAGATAAGAATGATTATATGTATTGTAGAAATGTCTCCTATCATGTTCCCTATTTTTTTATTATGTCCACATCCTGGTCCCCATCTTGGAAATCATAACAAACGTGCACTTTTTTGTTTAATTTACACATTGGACCATAGGAAAAATGACACTACAGCTACAGAGGTGACCGTCTGGTAGCCCAGCTCGACTATCCATCTCTACTGAAGACCCTTTCAGCTTTTTGAGAGTTGGGTGGAGGACATCATCTCTGAAAATAGGGTCCCACAGCTGCACCCCATCAGTGTGAGCAGGACTCTTAGGACTCTTAGAAGAGTCAATGTTTTGAGACCATGGGGGGCGCTTAGCCCCCTCTCTTCATCACTGAGGATGATTTCATTTTTCAGGGATTAGAGAGAGTGGTCCTTGTGGTGGACTGCAGGTATGGAGAGCTGTTGTGATCGTATTAGATAGATAAGAATGATTATATGTATTGTAGAAATGTCTCCTATCATGTTCCCTAATTTTTTATTATGTCCACATCCTGGTCCCCATCTTGGACATCATAACAAACGTGCACTTTTTTGTTTAATTTACACATTGGACCATAGGAAAAATGACACTACAGCTACAGAGGTGACCGTCTGATAGCCCAGCTCGAATATCCATCTCTACTGAAGACCCTTTCAGCTTTTTGAGAGTTGGGTGGAGGACATCATCTCTTAAATTAGGGTCCCACAGCTGCACCCCATCAGTGTAAGCAGGACTCTTAGGACTCTTAGAAGAGTCAATGCTCTAAAACCATGGGGGGCGCTTAGCCCCCTCTCTTCGTCCCTGAGGATGATTTCATTTTTCAGGGATTAGAGAGAGTGGTCCTTGTGGTGGACTGCAGGTATGGAGAGCTGTTGTCATCGTATTAGATAGATAAGAATGATTATATGTATTGTAGAAATGTCTCCTATCATGTTCCCTAATTTTTTATTATGTCCACATCCTGGTCCCCATCTTGGACATCATAACAAACGTGCACTTTTTTGTTTAATTTACACATTGGACCATAGGAAAAATGACACTACAGCTACAGAGGTGACCGTCTGATAGCCCAGCTCGACTATCCATCTCTACTGAAGACCCTTTCAGCTTTTTGAGAGTTGGGTGGAGGACATCATCTCTTAAAATAGGGTCCCACAGCTGCACCCCATCAGTGTAAGCAGGACTCTTAGGACTCTTAGAAGAGTCAATGCTCTAAAACCATGGGGGGCGCTTAGCCCCCTCTCTTCGTCCCTGAGGATGATTTCATTTTTCAGGGATTAGAGAGGGTGGTCCTTGTGGTGGACTGCAGGTATGGAGAGCTGTTGTCATCGTATTAGATAGATAAGAATGATTATATGTATTGTAGAAATGTCTCCTATCATGTTCCCTAATTTTTTATTATGTCCACATCCTGGTCCCCATCTTGGACATCATAACAAACGTGCACTTTTTTGTTTAATTTACACATTGGACCATAGGAAAAATGACACTACAGCTACAGAGGTGACCGTCTGATAGCCCAGCTCGACTATCCATCTCTACTGAAGACCCTTTCAGCTTTTTGAGAGTTGGGTGGAGGACATCATCTCTGAAAATAGGGTCCCACAGCTGCACCCCATCAGTGTGAGCAGGACTCTTAGGACTCTTAGAAGAGTTAATGCTCTGAGACCATGGGGGCGCTTAGCCCCCTCTCTTCGTCACTGAGGATGATTTCATTTTTCAGGGATTAGAGAGGGTGGTCCTTGTGGTGGACTGCAGGTATGGAGAGCTGTTGTCATCGTATTAGATAGATAAGAATGATTATATGTATTGTAGAAATGTCTCCTATCATGTTCCCTAATTTTTTATTATGTCCACATCCTGGTCCCCATCTTGGACATCATAACAAACGTGCACTTTTTTGTTTAATTTACACATTGGACCATAGGAAAAATGACACTACAGCTACAGAGGTGACCGTCTGATAGCCCAGCTCGACTATCCATCTCTACTGAAGACCCTTTCAGCTTTTTGAGAGTTGGGTGGAGGACATCATCTCTGAAAATAGGGTCCCACAGCTGCACCCCATCAGTGTGAGCAGGACTCTTAGGACTCTTAGAAGAGTCAATGCTCTGAGACCATTGGGGGCACTTAGCCCCCTCTCTTCATCACTGAGGATGATTTCATTTTTCAGGGATTAGAGAGGGTGGTCCTTGTGGTGGACTGCAGATATCGAGAGCTGTTATCATCGTATTAGATAGATAAGAATGATTATATGTATTGTAGAAATGTCTCCTATCATGTTCCCTAATTTTTTATTATGTCCACATCCTGGTCCCCATCTTGGACATCATAACAAACGTGCACTTTTTTGTTTAATTTACACATTGGACCATAGGAAAAATGACACTACAGCTACAGAGGTGACCGTCTGATAGCCCAGCTCGACTATCCATCTCTACTGAAGACCCTTTCAGCTTTTTGAGAGTTGGGTGGAGGACATCATCTCTTAAAATAGGGTCCCACAGCTGCACCCCATCAGTGTAAGCAGGACTCTTAGGACTCTTAGAAGAGTCAATGCTCTAAAACCATGGGGGGCGCTTAGCCCCCTCTCTTCGTCCCTGAGGATGATTTCATTTTTCAGGGATTAGAGAGGGTGGTCCTTGTGGTGTACTGCAGGTATGGAGAGCTGTTGTCATCGTATTAGATAGATAAGAATGATTATATGTATTGTAGAAATGTCTCCTATCATGTTCCCTAATTTTTTATTATGTCCACATCCTGGTCCCCATCTTGGACATCATAACAAACGTGCACTTTTTTGTTTAATTTACACATTGGACCATAGGAAAAATGACACTACAGCTACAGAGGTGACCGTCTGATAGCCCAGCTCGACTATCCATCTCTACTGAAGACCCTTTCAGCTTTTTGAGAGTTGGGTGGAGGACATCATCTCTGAAAATAGGGTCCCACAGCTGCACCCCATCAGTGTGAGCAGGACTCTTAGGACTCTTAGAAGAGTCAATGTTTTGAGACCATGGGGGGCGCTTAGCTCCCTCTCTTCGTCACTGAGGATGATTTCATTTTTCAGGGATTAGAGAGAGTGGTCCTTGTGGTGGACTGCAGGTATGGAGAGCTGTTGTGATCGTATTAGATAGATAAGAATGATTATATGTATTGTAGAAATGTCTCCTATCATGTTCCCTAATTTTTTATTATGTCCACATCCTGGTCCCCATCTTGGACATCATAACAAACGTGCACTTTTTTGTTTAATTTACACATTGGACCATAGGAAAAATGACACTACAGCTACAGAGGTGACCGTCTGATAGCCCAGCTCGACTATCCATCTCTACTGAAGACCCTTTCAGCTTTTTGAGAGTTGGGTGGAGGACATCATCTCTGAAAATAGGGTCCCACAGCTGCACCCCATCAGTGTGAGCAGGACTCTTAGGACTCTTAGAAGAGTTAATGCTCTGAGACCATGGGGGCGCTTAGCCCCCTCTCTTCGTCACTGAGGATGATTTCATTTTTCAGGGATTAGAGAGGGTGGTCCTTGTGGTGGACTGCAGGTATGGAGAGCTGTTGTCATCGTATTAGATAGATAAGAATGATTATATGTATTGTAGAAATGTCTCCTATCATGTTCCCTAATTTTTTATTATGTCCACATCCTGGTCCCCATCTTGGACATCATAACAAACGTGCACTTTTTTGTTTAATTTACACATTGGACCATAGGAAAAATGACACTACAGCTACAGAGGTGACCGTCTGATAGCTTAGCTCGACTATCCATCTCTACTGAAGACCCTTTCAGCTTTTTGAGAGTTGGGTGGAGGACATCATCTCTTAAAATAGGGTCCCACAGCTGCACCCCATCAGTGTAAGCAGGACTCTTAGGACTCTTAGAAGAGTCAATGCTCTAAAACCATGGGGGGCGCTTAGCCCCCTCTCTTCGTCCCTGAGGATGATTTCATTTTTCAGGGATTAGAGAGGGTGGTCCTTGTGGTGGACTGCAGGTATGGAGAGCTGTTGTCATCGTATTAGATAGATAAGAATGATTATATGTATTGTAGAAATGTCTCCTATCATGTTCCCTAATTTTTTATTATGTCCACATCCTGGTCCCCATCTTGGACATCATAACAAACGTGCACTTTTTTGTTTAATTTACACATTGGACCATAGGAAAAATGACACTACAGCTACAGAGGTGACCGTCTGATAGCCCAGCTCGACTATCCATCTCTACTGAAGACCCTTTCAGCTTTTTGAGAGTTGGGTGGAGGACATCATCTCTGAAAATAGGGTCCCACAGCTGCACCCCATCAGTGTGAGCAGGACTCTTAAGACTCTTAGAAGAGTTAATGCTCTGAGACCATGGGGGCGCTTAGCCCCCTCTCTTCGTCACTGAGGATGATTTCATTTTTCAGGGATTAGAGAGGGTGGTCCTTGTGGTGGACTGCAGGTATGGAGAGCTGTTGTCATCGTATTAGATAGATAAGAATGATTATATGTATTGTAGAAATGTCTCCTATCATGTTCCCTAATTTTTTATTATGTCCACATCCTGGTCCCCATCTTGGACATCATAACAAACGTGCACTTTTTTGTTTAATTTACACATTGGACCATAGGAAAAATGACACTACAGCTACAGAGGTGACCGTCTGATAGCCCAGCTCGACTATCCATCTCTACTGAAGACCCTTTCAGCTTTTTGAGAGTTGGGTGGAGGACATCATCTCTGAAAATAGGGTCCCACAGCTGCACCCCATCAGTGTGAGCAGGACTCTTAGGACTCTTAGAAGAGTCAATGTTTTGAGACCATGGGGGGCGCTTAGCCCCCTCTCTTCGTCACTGAGGATGATTTCACTTTTCAGGGAATAGAGAGGGTGGTCCTTGTGGTGGACTGCAGGTATGGAGAGCTGTTGTCATCGTATTAGATAGATAAGAATGATTATATGTATTGTAGAAATGTCTCCTATCATGTTCCCTATTTTTTTATTATGTCCACATCCTGGTCCCCATCTTGGAAATCATAACAAACGTGCACTTTTTTGTTTAATTTACACATTGGACCATAGGAAAAATGACACTACAGCTACAGAGGTGACCGTCTGGTAGCCCAGCTCGACTATCCATCTCTACTGAAGACCCTTTCAGCTTTTTGAGAGTTGGGTGGAGGACATCATCTCTGAAAATAGGGTCCCACAGCTGCACCCCATCAGTGTGAGCAGGACTCTTAGGACTCTTAGAAGAGTCAATGTTTTGAGACCATGGGGGGCGCTTAGCCCCCTCTCTTCATCACTGAGGATGATTTCATTTTTCAGGGATTAGAGAGAGTGGTCCTTGTGGTGGACTGCAGGTATGGAGAGCTGTTGTCATCGTATTAGATAGATAAGAATGATTATATGTATTGTAGAAATGTCTCCTATCATGTTCCCTAATTTTTTATTATGTCCACATCCTGGTCCCCATCTTGGACATCATAACAAACGTGCACTTTTTTGTTTAATTTACACATTGGACCATAGGAAAAATGACACTACAGCTACAGAGGTGACCGTCTGATAGCCCAGCTCGACTATCCATCTCTACTGAAGACCCTTTCAGCTTTTTGAGAGTTGGGTGGAGGACATCATCTCTTAAAATAGGGTCCCACAGCTGCACCCCATCAGTGTAAGCAGGACTCTTAGGACTCTTAGAAGAGTCAATGCTCTAAAACCATGGGGGGCGCTTAGCCCCCTCTCTTCGTCCCTGAGGATGATTTCATTTTTCAGGGATTAGAGAGGGTGGTCCTTGTGGTGGACTGCAGGTATGGAGAGCTGTTGTCATCGTATTAGATAGATAAGAATGATTATATGTATTGTAGAAATGTCTCCTATCATGTTCCCTAATTTTTTATTATGTCCACATCCTGGTCCCCATCTTGGACATCATAACAAACGTGCACTTTTTTGTTTAATTTACACATTGGACCATAGGAAAAATGACACTACAGCTACAGAGGTGACCGTCTGATAGCCCAGCTCGACTATCCATCTCTACTGAAGACCCTTTCAGCTTTTTGAGAGTTGGGTGGAGGACATCATCTCTGAAAATAGGGTCCCACAGCTGCACCCCATCAGTGTGAGCAGGACTCTTAGGACTCTTAGAAGAGTTAATGCTCTGAGACCATGGGGGCCCTTAGCCCCCTCTCTTCGTCACTGAGGATGATTTCATTTTTCAGGGATTAGAGAGGGTGGTCCTTGTGGTGGACTGCAGGTATGGAGAGCTGTTGTCATCGTATTAGATAGATAAGAATGATTATATGTATTGTAGAAATGTCTCCTATCATGTTCCCTAATTTTTTATTATGTCCACATCCTGGTCCCCATCTTGGACATCATAACAAACGTGCACTTTTTTGTTTAATTTACACATTGGACCATAGGAAAAATGACACTACAGCTACAGAGGTGACCGTCTGATAGCCCAGCTCGACTATCCATCTCTACTGAAGACCCTTTCAGCTTTTTGAGAGTTGGGTGGAGGACATCATCTCTTAAAATAGGGTCCCACAGCTGCACCCCATCAGTGTAAGCAGGACTCTTAGGACTCTTAGAAGAGTCAATGCTCTAAAACCATGGGGGGCGCTTAGCCCCCTCTCTTCGTCCCTGAGGATGATTTCATTTTTCAGGGATTAGAGAGGTTGGTCCTTGTGGTGGACTGCAGGTATGGAGAGCTGTTGTCATCGTATTAGATAGATAAGAATGATTATATGTATTGTAGAAATGTCTCCTATCATGTTCCCTAATTTTTTATTATGTCCACATCCTGGTCCCCATCTTGGACATCATAACAAACGTGCACTTTTTTGTTTAATTTACACATTGGACCATAGGAAAAATGACACTACAGCTACAGAGGTGACCGTCTGATAGCCCAGCTCGACTATCCATCTCTACTGAAGACCCTTTCAGCTTTTTGAGAGTTGGGTGGAGGACATCATCTCTGAAAATAGGGTCCCACAGCTGCACCCCATCAGTGTGAGCAGGACTCTTAGGACTCTTAGAAGAGTTAATGCTCTGAGACCATGGGGGCGCTTAGCCCCCTCTCTTCGTCACTGAGGATGATTTCATTTTTCAGGGATTAGAGAGGGTGGTCCTTGTGGTGGACTGCAGGTATGGAGAGCTGTTGTCATCGTATTAGATAGATAAGAATGATTATATGTATTGTAGAAATGTCTCCTATCATGTTCCCTAATTTTTTATTATGTCCACATCCTGGTCCCCATCTTGGACATCATAACAAACGTGCACTTTTTTGTTTAATTTACACATTGGACCATAGGAAAAATGACACTACAGCTACAGAGGTGACCGTCTGATAGCCCAGCTCGACTATCCATCTCTACTGAAGACCCTTTCAGCTTTTTGAGAGTTGGGTGGAGGACATCATCTCTGAAAATAGGGTCCCACAGCTGCACCCCATCAGTGTGAGCAGGACTCTTAGGACTCTTAGAAGAGTCAATGCTCTGAGACCATTGGGGGCACTTAGCCCCCTCTCTTCATCACTGAGGATGATTTCATTTTTCAGGGATTAGAGAGGGTGGTCCTTGTGGTGGACTGCAGATATCGAGAGCTGTTATCATCGTATTAGATAGATAAGAATGATTATATGTATTGTAGAAATGTCTCCTATCATGTTCCCTAATTTTTTATTATGTCCACATCCTGGTCCCCATCTTGGACATCATAACAAACGTGCACTTTTTTGTTTAATTTACACATTGGACCATAGGAAAAATGACACTACAGCTACAGAGGTGACCGTCTGATAGCCCAGCTCGACTATCCATCTCTACTGAAGACCCTTTCAGCTTTTTGAGAGTTGGGTGGAGGACATCATCTCTGAAAATAGGGTCCCACAGCTGCACCCCATCAGTGTGAGCAGGACTCTTAGGACTCTTAGAAGAGTCAATGCTCTGAGACCATGGGGGGCGCTTAGCCCCCTCTCTTCGTCACTGAGGATGATTTCATTTTTCAGGGATTAGAGAGGGTGGTCCTTGTGGTGGACTGCAGGTATGGAGAGCTGTTGTCATCGTATTAAATAGATAAGAATGATTATATGTATTGTAGAAATGTCTCCTATCATGTTCCCTAATTTTTTATTATGTCCACATCCTGGTCCCCATCTTGAGCATCATAACAAACGTGCACTTTTTTGTTTAATTTACACATTGGACCATAGGAAAAATGACACTACAGCTACAGAGGTGACCGTCTGATAGCCCAGCTCGACTATCCATCTCTACTGAAGACCCTTTCAGCTTTTTGAGAGTTGGGTGGAGAACATCATCTCTGAAAATAGGGTCCCACAGCTGCACCCCATCAGTGTGAGCAGGACTCTTAGGACTCTTAGAAGAGTCAATGCTCTGAGACCATGGGGGGCGCTTAGCCCCCTCTCTTCGTCACTGAGGATGATTTCACTTTTCAGGGAATAGAGAGGGTGGTCCTTGTGGTGGACTGCAGGTATGGAGAGCTGTTGTCATCGTATTAGATAGATAAGAATGATTATATGTATTGTAGAAATGTCTCCTATCATGTTCTCTATTTTTTTATTATGTCCACATCCTGGTCCCCATCTTGAACATCATAACAAACGTGCACTTTTTTGTTTAATTTACACATTGGACCATAGGAAAAATGACACTACAGCTACAGAGGTGACCGTCTGATAGCCCAGCTCGACTATCCATCTCTACTGAAGACCCTTTCAGCTTTTTGAGAGTTGGGTGGAGGACATCATCTCTGAAAATAGGGTCCCACAGCTGCACCCCATCAGTGTGAGCAGGACTCTTAGGACTCTTAGAAGAGTCAATGCTCTGAGACCATTGGAGGCACTTAGCCCCCTCTCTTCATCACTGAGGATGATTTCATTTTTCAGGGATTAGAGAGGGTGGTCCTTGTGGTGGACTGCAGGTATGGAGAGCTGTTGTCATCGTATTAGATAGATAAGAATGATTATATGTATTGTAGAAATGTCTCCTATCATGTTCCCTAATTTTTTATTATGTCCACATCCTGGTCCCCATCTTGGACATCATAACAAACGTGCACTTTTTTGTTTAATTTACACATTGGACCATAGGAAAAATGACACTACAGCTACAGAGGTGACCGTCTGATAGCCCAGCTCGACTATCCATCTCTACTGAAGACCCTTTCAGCTTTTTGAGAGTTGGGTGGAGGACATCATCTCTGAAAATAGGGTCCCACAGCTGCACCCCATCAGTGTGAGCAGGACTCTTAGGACTCTTAGAAGAGTCAATGCTCTAAAACCATTGGGGGCACTTAGCCCCCTCTCTTCATCACTGAGGATGATTTCATTTTTCAGGGATTAGAGAGGGTGGTCCTTGTGGTGGACTGCAGATATGGAGAGCTTTTATCATCGTATTAGATAGATAAGAATGATTATATGTATTGTAGAAATGTCTCCTATCATGTTCCCTAATTTTTTATTATGTCCACATCCTGGTCCCCATCTTGGACATCATAACAAACGTGCACTTTTTTGTTTAATTTACACATTGGACCATAGGAAAAATGACACTACAGCTACAGAGGTGACCGTCTGATAGCCCAGCTCGACTATCCATCTCTACTGAAGACCCTTTCAGCCTTTTGAGAGTTGGGTGGAGGACATCATCTCTGAAAATAGGGTCCCACAGCTGCACCCCATCAGTGTGAGCAGGACTCTTAGGACTCTTAGAAGAGTCAATGCTCTGAGACCATGGGGGGCGCTTAGCCCCCTCTCTTCGTCACTGAGGATGATTTCATTTTTCAGGGATTAGAGAGGGTGGTCCTTGTGGTGGACTGCAGGTATGGAGAGCTGTTGTCATCGTATTAAATAGATAAGAATGATTATATGTATTGTAGAAATGTCTCCTATCATGTTCCCTAATTTTTTATTATGTCCACATCCTGGTCCCCATCTTGGACATCATAACAAACGTGCACTTTTTTGTTTAATTTACACATTGGACCATAGGAAAAATGACACTACAGCTACAGAGGTGACCTTCTGATAGCCCAGCTCGACTATCCATCTCTACTGAAGACCCTTTCAGCTTTTTGAGAGTTGGGTGGAGAACATCATCTCTGAAAATAAGGTCCCACAGCTGCACCCCATCAGTGTGAGCAGGACTCTTAGGACTCTTAGAAGAGTCAATGCTCTGAGACCATGGGGGGCGCTTAGCCCCCTCTCTTCGTCACTGAGGATGATTTCACTTTTCAGGGAATAGAGAGGGTGGTCCTTGTGGTGGACTGCAGGTATGGAGAGCTGTTGTCATCGTATTAGATAGATAAGAATGATTATATGTATTGTAGAAATGTCTCCTATCATGTTCCCTATTTTTTTATTATGTCCACATCCTGGTCCCCATCTTGGAAATCATAACAAACGTGCACTTTTTTGTTTAATTTACACATTGGACCATAGGAAAAATGACACTACAGCTACAGAGGTGACCGTCTGATAGCCCAGCTCGACTATCCATCTCTACTGAAGACCCTTTCAGCTTTTTGAGAGTTGGGTGGAGGACATCATCTCTGAAAATAGGGTCCCACAGCTGCACCCCATCAGTGTGAGCAGGAATCTTAGGACTCTTAGAAGAGTCAATGCTCTGAGACCATGGGGGGCGCTTAGCCCCCTCTCTTCGTCACTGAGGATGATTTCATTTTTCAGGGATTAGAGAGAGTGGTCCTTGTGGTGGACTGCAGGTATGGAGAGCTGTTGTGATCGTATTAGATAGATAAGAATGATTATATGTATTGTAGAAATGTCTCCTATCATGTTCCCTAATTTTTTATTATGTCCACATCCTGGTCCCCATCTTGAACATCATAACAAACGTGCACTTTTTTGTTTAATTTACACATTGGACCATAGGAAAAATGACACTACAGCTACAGAGGTGACCGTCTGATAGCCCAGCTCGACTATCCATCTCTACTGAAGACCCTTTCAGCTTTTTGAGAGTTGGGTGGAGGACATCATCTCTGAAAATAGGGTCCCACAGCTGCACCCCATCAGTGTGAGCAGGACTCTTAGGACTCTTAGAAGAGTCAATGCTCTGAGACCATTGGGGGCACTTAGCCCCCTCTCTTCATCACTGAGGATGATTTCATTTTTCAGGGATTAGAGAGGGTGGTCCTTGTGGTGGACTGCAGATATGGAGAGCTGTTATCATCATATTAGATAGATAAGAATGATTATATGTATTGTAGAAATGTCTCCTATCATGTTCCCTAATTTTTTATTATGTCCACATCCTGGTCCCCATCTTGGACATCATAACAAACGTGCACTTTTTTGTTTAATTTACACATTGGACCATAGGAAAAATGACACTACAGCTACAGAGGTGACCGTCTGATAGCCCAGCTCGACTATCCATCTCTACTGAAGACCCTTTCAGCTTTTTGAGAGTTGGGTGGAGGACATCATCTCTGAAAATAGGGTCCCACAGCTGCAACCCATCAGTGTAAGCAGGACTCTTAGGACTCTTAGAAGAGTTAATGCTCTGAGACCATGGGGGCGCTTAGCCCCCTCTCTTCGTCACTGAGGATGATTTCATTTTTCAGGGATTAGAGAGGGTGGTCCTTGTGGTGGACTGCAGGTATGGAGAGCTGTTGTCATCGTATTAGATAGATAAGAATGATTATATGTATTGTAGAAATGTCTCCTATCATGTTCCCTAATTTTTTATTATGTCCACATCCTGGTCCCCATCTTGGACATCATAACAAACGTGCACTTTTTTGTTTAATTTACACATTGGACCATAGGAAAAATGACACTACAGCTACAGAGGTGACCGTCTGATAGCCCAGCTCGACTATCCATCTCTACTGAAGACCCTTTCAGCTTTTTGAGAGTTGGGTGGAGGACATCATCTCTGAAAATAGGGTCCCACAGCTGCACCCCATCAGTGTGAGCAGGACTCTTAGGACTCTTAGAAGAGTCAATGCTCTGAGACCATGGGGGGCGCTTAGCCCCCACTCTTCGTCACTGAGGATGATTTCATTTTTCAGGGATTAGAGAGGGTGGTCCTTGTGGTGGACTGCAGGTATGGAGAGCTGTTGTCATCGTATTAAATAGATAAGAATGATTATATGTATTGTAGAAATGTCTCCTATCATGTTCCCTAATTTTTTATTATGTCCACATCCTGGTCCCCATCTTGGACATCATAACAAACGTGCACTTTTTTGTTTAATTTACACATTGGACCATAGGAAAAATGACACTACAGCTACAGAGGTGACCGTCTGATAGCCCAGCTCGACTATCCATCTCTACTGAAGACCCTTTCAGCTTTTTGAGAGTTGGGTGGAGGACATCATCTCTGAAAATAGGGTCCCACAGCTTCACCCCATCAGTGTGAGCAGGACTCTTAGGACTCTTAGAAGAGTCAATGCTCTGGTACCATGGGGGGCGCTTGGCCCCCTCTCTTCGTCACTGAGGATGATTTCATTTTTCAGGGATTAGAGAGGGTGGTCCTTGTGGTGGACTGCAGGTATGGAGAGCTGTTGTCATCGTATTAGATAGATAAGAATGATTATATGTATTGTAGAAATGTCTCCTATCATGTTCCCTAATTTTTTATTATGTCCACATCCTGGTCCCCATCTTGGACATCATAACAAACGTGCACTTTTTTGTTTAATTTACACATTGGACCATAGGAAAAATGACACTACAGCTACAGAGGTGACCGTCTGATAGCCCAGCTCGACTATCCATCTCTACTGAAGACCCTTTCAGCTTTTTGAGAGTTGGGTGGAGGACATCATCTCTGAAAATAGGGTCCCACAGCTGCACCCCATCAGTGTGAGCAGGACTCTTAGGACTCTTAGAAGAGTTAATGCTCTGAGACCATGGGGGCGCTTAGCCCCCTCTCTTCGTCACTGAGGATGATTTCATTTTTCAGGGATTAGAGAGGGTGGTCCTTGTGGTGGACTGCAGGTATGGAGAGCTGTTGTCATCGTATTAGATAGATAAGAATGATTATATGTATTGTAGAAATGTCTCCTATCATGTTCCCTAATTTTTTATTATGTCCACATCCTGGTCCCCATCTTGGACATCATAACAAACGTGCACTTTTTTGTTTAATTTACACATTGGACCATAGGAAAAATGACACTACAGCTACAGAGGTGACCGTCTGATAGCCCAGCTCGACTATCCATCTCTACTGAAGACCCTTTCAGCTTTTTGAGAGTCGGGTGGAGGACATCATCTCTGAAAATAGGGTCCCACAGCTTCACCCCATCAGTGTGAGCAGGACTCTTAGGACTCTTAGAAGAGTCAATGCTCTGGTACCATGGGGGGCGCTTGGCCCCCTCTCTTCGTCACTGAGGATGATTTCATTTTTCACGGATTAGAGAGGGTGGTCCTTGTGGTGGACTGCAGGTATGGAGAGCTGTTGTCATCGTATTAGATAGATAAGAATGATTATATGTATTGTAGAAATGTCTCCTATCATGTTCCCTAATTTTTTATTATGTCCACATCCTGGTCCCCATCTTGGACATCATAACAAACGTGCACTTTTTTGTTTAATTTACACATTGGACCATAGGAAAAATGACACTACAGCTACAGAGGTGACCGTCTGATAGCCTAGCTCGACTATCCATCTCTACTGAAGACCCTTTCAGCTTTTTGAGAGTTGGGTGGAGGACATCATCTCTGAAAATAGGGTCCCACAGCTGCACCCCATCAGTGTGAGCAGGACTCTTAGGACTCTTAGAAGAGTTAATGCTCTGAGACCATGGGGGGCGCTTAGCCCCCTCTCTTCGTCACTGAGGATGATTTCATTTTTCAGGGATTAGAGAGGGTGGTCCTTGTGGTGGACTGCAGGTATGGAGAGCTGTTGTCATCGTATTAGATAGATAAGAATGATTATATGTATTGTAGAAATGTCTCCTATCATGTTCCCTAATTTTTTATTATGTCCACATCCTGGTCCCCATCTTGGACATCATAACAAACGTGCACTTTTTTGTTTAATTTACACATTGGACCATAGGAAAAATGACACTACAGCTACAGAGGTGACCGTCTGATAGCCCAGCTCGACTATCCATCTCTACTGAAGACCCTTTCAGCTTTTTGAGAGTTGGGTGGAGGACATCATCTCTGAAAATAGGGTCCCACAGCTGCACCCCATCAGTGTGAGCAGGACTCTTAGGACTCTTAGAAGAGTCAATGCTCTGAGACCATTGGGGGCACTTAGCCCCCTCTCTTCGTCACTGAGGATGATTTCATTTTTCAGGGATTAGAGAGGGTGGTCCTTGTGGTGGACTGCAGGTATGGAGAGCTGTTGTCATCGTATTAGATAGATAAGAATGATTATATGTATTGTAGAAATGTCTCCTATCATGTTCCCTAATTTCTTATTATGTCCACATCCTGGTCCCCATCTTGGACATCATAACAAACGTGCACTTTTTTGTTTAATTTACACATTGGACCATAGGAAAAATGACACTACAGCTACATAGGTGACCGTCTGATAGCCCAGCTCGACTATCCATCTCTACTGAAGACCCTTTCAGCTTTTTGAGAGTCGGGTGGAGGACATCATCTCTGAAAATAGGGTCCCAGAGCTTCACCCCATCAGTGTGAGCAGGACTCTTAGGACTCTTAGAAGAGTCAATGCTCTGGTACCATGGGGGGCGCTTGGCCCCCTCTCTTCGTCACTGAGGATGATTTCATTTTTCAGGGATTAGAGAGGGTGGTCCTTGTGGTGGACTGCAGGTATGGAGAGCTGTTGTCATCGTATTAGATAGATAAGAATGATTATATGTATTGTAGAAATGTCTCCTATCATGTTCCCTAATTTTTTATTATGTCCACATCCTGGTCCCCATCTTGGACATCATAACAAACGTGCACTTTTTTGTTTAATTTACACATTGGACCATAGGAAAAATGACACTACAGCTACAGAGGTGACCGTCTGATAGCCCAGCTCGACTATCCATCTCTACTGAAGACCCTTTCAGCTTTTTGAGAGTTGGGTGGAGGACATCATCTCTGAAAATAGGGTCCCACAGCTGCACCCCATCAGTGTGAGCAGGACTCTTAGGACTCTTAGAAGAGTTAATGCTCTGAGACCATGGGGGCGCTTAGCCCCCTCTCTTCGTCACTGAGGATGATTTCATTTTTCAGGGATTAGAGAGGGTGGTCCTTGTGGTGGACTGCAGGTATGGAGAGCTGTTGTCATCGTATTAGATAGATAGAAAGGAGGCGGTTCGCCGGTCACAGCGACGTCGCCGGGCAGGTAAGTATGTGTGACGGGTCTGGTCGGTGTTGTGCGGCATGGGCAGCGATTTACCCGTGTCGCGCAACAGATGGGGGCGGGTACCCACACTAGCGATATCGGGACCGATATCGCAGTGTGTAAAGTAGCCTTTAGTCACATGACCAAGACTGTATCTGTGTCCCTACAACACACTTGAGACAAATGTGTGTGTGAGCCTGCATTGTGGGGTATATATAATATATTATAGAGCTGGGAAGGATCATTCTAAGCAGTGAGCTGTTCCAGTATTTGTAGGAAAATACCCAGTAGAAGCATCAAACACAGCACCAATACCTCCCATCAGTATCCCACCACAGTGCCATGTAACCCATGCCCTACACTCCCATCTACACCAATACTATACAGGCACAAACTAGTATATCTGACTAAAAGCCCCCAAAATATGAAGAACGGCCTATAGTTGAGTGTGGATATAAAATCTATGTGAGCAGAGCTAGAATAGAAATCACTGATCGCATTGAAGTCATTCTGACCATAAATCACCATGATATCAAGGTGAGGAGTTGTGTGTTACTGCTGGGAGGAAAGGGTTAACAGTGGAATATTAAGGTGCATTTCTGTGTGCAGTGTTACTGTGGCGCCCCTGACCTGGTCAGGCACCACTGAGTACTGCACCCATGCTGGGGACAGTACAATACAGGTAATCCGGAAGGCTGACCGGGGTGTGGAACACAGGCGCATAGTGATCAGGTCTCACACATGTACCTATGAGAGGACCCCTGGGGATCCCAGGAGGGGGCGAAGCATGAGCACGGCCTCCATCTCCTCTCAAGGGGTGTGGTAAGAGAGTCTGGTTACTAAGTGGCGTAGGCAAGAACAGGAGAGGAGGGGCAGTGAGTCGGTTAGGGCAGAACTCCATAGGGCTCAGTGAGGAGCAGACCTGTGGGGCTTGTGCTGTCTAACAGCGCCCGCGCAGTGGCTATTGACGGGGGAGAACGGTCAACTAGGAGTGCTACCCGAAATCCATCTTCAGCTAAAGAGAGGGCACGGAGTGGGAAGTAAGGAGACTGCTAGAGAGTACCAGGCCCAAACGGGCGGCAGATCCCGGAGCGGAGATAGATCCATCTTTCTTTTGCTAAACCTGCCGGTGTGGGGCCCTCAAAGCCCACACCACAACAACTAAAAGCCGCAGCCACGTAGCCACAGTTAGGGCCCATAGGTCACAGGAGGCAAGCAGCTGGAGTGGCCTGGTCCAGGCGACAAGCACACGGCAAACGAAGGGGAGAGAGGCTGCAGCATCTTCCCTGGGTGACCCCCATAGGGACTAAAAGTCGGGGTTACCCCAAACCAACAAGGGCTAAGGAAGGCGAGTTAGTAGTCACCCTCACAAGTCAGCCTGAAGGACACCTGGTTCCCACCTGGTTCATCCCAGCTATGCCCGGGTCACTCACCCTGCCATCAACTGTGAGTAAAAACCCTGAAAGACATCCTGCTTGTGTGGAGTCATTCTGCGCCTTGTAGTTCTACACAACTACACAGGGCCCTGGGGCTTGCCTCACTCTCAGGAGGCCACTACATCCGACTGCACCCACCATCAGCCCCAGGCAGCCCTTAACCTGCAGTGGCGGTCCCCACTGACCGCAAATCTGAGAGTGGCGTCACGACTACAGAGAAGATCTCCTACCTGTGATCCAGATCCAGCAGCGTGGAGTCCCTGAAGGTAATGCAGCTGCACAACACCTGTGGGGCTTCACATCTGGCGTCACGAACAGGATAAGGACTAGACCTGTTCAGACAGGTGACCATGTGCCTGGGCGGTCCGCTTGAAAAATTGGAAGCGCCGCCATATTGCCACCATGAAAAGCGCGCTGAAAAACAACAGCAGCCCGCGCTGGAAGAAGTTACCGCCCACGAAGAGGTGTGGCTACCCAGAGATCCCCTGCAGAGTTCGGACCTCGCTGGTGAAGAAAGCGGAAGCGTCCAGAGACGGCGGAGCAGAAGAGAACCCAGCAGTGTGCTAGAGAAAATGGAGTCCAGACGCGGATACCCAGAGCCAGGCTCTGCTGCCTGGTGGTGCCGGGAGCTCGCTATCTTCTGCGACCAGCTGGAGGCTAGGATTGTACGACAGCTCAGTGAGGGACGCACGGAGCTCCTGGAGATGGCTGCGGCGGTGCGGACCTACGAGGAGGGAGTCGCGCGACGCCTGCCAGACCGAGCGGCGACGACTCAGACCCCGATGCTGCCACAGATGGGTGAGTCCAGAGATGCCCCGGCCAGCGCAAGTGCTCCGACCCCTTCAGCTACGCCCGCGGTCCCAGAAGAGGCGCCCGGCGCGGCGACGCCGAGCGAGGCCGCAGCCACGCTAGATGCGGCCCGCCAAATCCAGGCCGCCGCAGCGATGCCCCGCCTAGCCCGCAAAGGCCCGACTGCCACGGCGATACTCATCCGTGCCGCAGGTGTGACGCTGACCCAGGCTGCCACCCTGCTGAGCCCAGTCCGCCAAGATCCCACCGCAGCCGCGACGCTCGTCCGCGCCGCCAGTGAGATGCTGAACCAGGCCGCAGCCACGCCAGGTGCGGCCCGCCAAGCCCCGATCACCGCAGCGACGCCCAGCTCCACCTGCACGGATCCCAGCGAGGCTGCAACGCCGATCCAGGCCGCCGCCATGCCAGGCGCGGCCCGCCAAGACCAGGCCGCCGCCATGCCAGGCGCGGCCCGCCAAGACCAGGCCGCCGCCATGCCAGGCGCGGTCCGCCAAGAAAAGACAGACGTACCCTCATTTACCCCGGCCTGTAGGGCCAGAGCAGACACCGCTCCCCAGGCTAAGGAGCTCCCTGCTAGGAAATCCACGCTGGGGGAGGACCCCGCATACTGGCAGCTGAAGGCTGACCTGGAGGCCAAGTTCCCACAGGAGATGGTGGACCAGTACATGCTCCCTCCGCACACTCCTAAGGCAATCCCGGCAGCAACCACGCCGAAGAGTCCACCGCCTGGGCCAGCTGAGGAACACTCATCCCCAGCGCTGCCACAAGCAGAGTGCAGCGAAGAACTAAGGGGGAGAGGAGGGCAAGAAGCTAAGGAGCTGACTCAGGAGCCACCAGCAGTGGATCCATGCCCAGAGCCGGAGATGCTACCATATTCCCGCTGGGATGAAGAAGACCTGACCCCATCGGCTGAGGAAGATTTGTCCAGCAACCTTACCTGGGGGCCTGCAGGCAGCGAAGTAACAGCAACCAAGCAAGATCCAGCCCGTAAGACACGGCGTCGTAATAGAACAACACTGTCCCCTGCATCGCCATTCCCAGAGCAGAGAGAAGTTACGGCCAGAGATCTACAAGAGAAAAAGTTCCTGAGAAGAGCCAAGGCACAGGCTAGAGGACCCCTTTGTAGAGGAGTTGTGGAGGACTTTAATTTGAAAAGCGGATACGGCTTTATTGTGGCACGAGGCATGAAAGAAGGAATTTTCGTTAATAGAAGGGATGTGAGAGCCCACTTGCCCAGAGGACACCCTGGAAGGAATTTGAAAATTGGAGACTCAGTACAGTTCACTATGCATCAAGGAGAAAGAGGATGGTATGCACTGGATGTTGCACCATGTCCTAAAGATAAAGAAACAGATGCAGAAAAGGACACAGATGAAGATCAAGAAAGAAAAGACAAGGAACCTACAGATGAGACTACCTCCGACGACGACAAAGAGCAAGAAAGCAGCAGGTGCCGCAGCCCTACCGGCCAAAGCCCTGGTATGGAGGAGTAGAGGAATCCACATAAAGCACAGAAGTTACAAGTTTTGAAAAGTTTGTTTTGCAACGTTCTCAAGTTTAAGCATGTGCCCACAAAAACTATTGTGAGAAAACCATAAACCTTAAGGCTATGAACTGGCTATAGCCACAAACTCTCGCAGTGTAAATAGTTACACCAGAGGCACCACCACCAGAGCCAGCCTGTTTAGGGGCTTGGCTCGTCTGCGACCAGGAGGAGTCCGTCCGTATATAGGGCCTTGGCTCGCCTGCGACCAGAGAGCATGCCTGTTTATGGGGCCTGGCTCTCCACCACAAAGAGGGTACCTGGTCAGCACCAACTGTGGAGGCCGCCTCTACATCCTGCCAGAAGAGGCTGAAGGCGCGGATCCACCGGGCCAGGTATACCCTGAAACCACCAGCCCATGAAAGCCGCCTCTACATCCTGCCAGAAGTGGCTGAAGGCGCGGCCAACGGGAGAGGCAGATTGGAGGAAAGGTCTGGGGAAGTGGATGGCCCAGACCTGGTTACCAAAAGAAACCGGTGACCTGCCTCCTGAAAGGGTTTTGGGTGGGTTAACGGACTTGTGGGTGGAGGGTGGTGATGTATGATACCTGGTGATCTTAAAATGTTTTACCATGTTTTAATGTTTTATGCATTTAAAATGTTGTCTTGCAGCCCGAGGACGTGCTGGTGATAACTAAGGGGGAATGTGGCGCCCCTGACCTGGTCAGGCACCACTGAGTACTGCACCCATGCTGGGGACAGTACAATACAGGTAATCCGGAAGGCTGACCGGGGTGTGGAACACAGGCGCATAGTGATCAGGTCTCACACATGTACCTATGAGAGGACCCCTGGGGATCCCAGGAGGGGGCGAAGCATGAGCACGGCCTCCATCTCCTCTCAAGGGGTGTGGTAAGAGAGTCTGGTTACTAAGTGGCGTAGGCAAGAACAGGAGAGGAGGGGCAGTGAGTCGGTTAGGGCAGAACTCCATAGGGCTCAGTGAGGAGCAGACCTGTGGGGCTTGTGCTGTCTAACAGCGCCCGCGCAGTGGCTATTGACGGGGGAGAACGGTCAACTAGGAGTGCTACCCGAAATCCATCTTCAGCTAAAGAGAGGGCACGGAGTGGGAAGTAAGGAGACTGCTAGAGAGTACCAGGCCCAAACGGGCGGCAGATCCCGGAGCGGAGATAGATCCATCTTTCTTTTGCTAAACCTGCCGGTGTGGGGCCCTCAAAGCCCACACCACAACAACTAAAAGCCGCAGCCACGTAGCCACAGTTAGGGCCCATAGGTCACAGGAGGCAAGCAGCTGGAGTGGCCTGGTCCAGGCGACAAGCACACGGCAAACGAAGGGGAGAGAGGCTGCAGCATCTTCCCTGGGTGACCCCCATAGGGACTAAAAGTCGGGGTTACCCCAAACCAACAAGGGCTAAGGAAGGCGAGTTAGTAGTCACCCTCACAAGTCAGCCTGAAGGACACCTGGTTCCCACCTGGTTCATCCCAGCTATGCCCGGGTCACTCACCCTGCCATCAACTGTGAGTAAAAACCCTGAAAGACATCCTGCTTGTGTGGAGTCATTCTGCGCCTTGTAGTTCTACACAACTACACAGGGCCCTGGGGCTTGCCTCACTCTCAGGAGGCCACTACATCCGACTGCACCCACCATCAGCCCCAGGCAGCCCTTAACCTGCAGTGGCGGTCCCCACTGACCGCAAATCTGAGAGTGGCGTCACGACTACAGAGAAGATCTCCTACCTGTGATCCAGATCCAGCAGCGTGGAGTCCCTGAAGGTAATGCAGCTGCACAACACCTGTGGGGCTTCACATTACTAGTCAATGTAACAATTCAGTATGAGCTGCTCTTGGTGCCGGGGGAGGGAGATGCTCTCCTGAGCAAGATAGATGGGGAATGAACATAATATCTATATAGTGTAAGGCAGGGGGTCTCAAACTCGGCTGGGTGTATGGGCCGCACAGAGGAAAAAAATAATTTGGGGGGCTGCATTCTTTGCAAGACAAAGTGACATTTTTATTGGTACCATATATGTATATATTTTTTTCACACACCTTTGGATGACTGATTTTCAACATTTTTCACTTGTTTATTATAACAAATGTGCACATTCTTTGGTTAAATCTAAAAAAAATAAATGTGATGTTAAAAAAAAGTCATGCCTTATTTTGTTTTTTTTTACATTTTATCCCTTTCTTTTAACTAATAGTGTTACAATTATGACGCTAGCGTTTTGTGAAGGGAATGCTTTGCCTATTTCCGTGACTATGGCCTTCCGGAACTGCTGCATTTTGGCTGACCTCTCCGCCTCGGGAATAAGAGACATAAAGTTCTCCTTGTAGCGTGGGTCTAACAGTGTTACCAACCAGTAATGATTGTCGGCCAAGATGTTCTTAACGCGAGGGTCACGAGACAGGCAGCTTACCATAAAGTCATCCATGTGCGCCAGACTCTTAACAGCCATCACTTCAGTATCCAGACCAACACGATGACTGAACATGCTGTCCTCCTCCTTCTCCTCCTCCTCCTCATCTACCCTGTCCTCTGGCCAGCCACGCTGAACTGAGCATATGACTGGTATGCATGTCATATCCTCAATTTGGCCGGAGAGTTGCTCCATGTCTTCATCTTCCTCCTCGTCATAGTCCTCCACTGCACGTTGTGATGAGACGAGGCTGGGCTATGTGTTATCACCCACACCCACTACTGTTTCTTGCTCCAACTCATCGTGTTCCGCCTGCAATGCATCATGTTTGGTTTTGAGCAGAGACCGTTTTAGAAGGCAGAGAAGCGGTATGGTGACGCTAATAATGGCGTCATCGCCGCTCACCATCTTGGTGGAGTCCTCAAAGTTTTGGAGGATGGTACATAGGTCGGACATCCATCTCCACTCCTCAGGTGTTATGTGTGGAGTTTGACCCATTTCCCGACGGCTTAGGTGATGCAGGTACTCAACAACTGCCCTCTTCTGCTCACATATCCTGATCAACATGTGCAGAGTTGAATTCCAACGCGTGGGGACATCACACACCAGTCTGTGAGCCGGAAGATGCAAATGACGCTGAAAGCCGGCAAGGCCGGCTGAAGCAGTAGGTGACTTTCGAAAATGTGCAGACAGGCGGCGAACTTTTACCAGCAGATGAGACAGCTCTGGGTATGACTTTAGAAACCGCTGAACCACGAGGTTGAGCACATGGGCCATGCATGGAACATGTGTCAGCTGGCCTCGCCTCAAAGCCGCCACTAGGTTCCGGCCATTGTCACACACAACCTTTCCTGGCTTTAGGTTCAGAGGTGTGAGCCAGTGATCTGCATGCTGTTTTAGAGCTGTCCACACCTCTTCTGCATTGTGGGATTTGTCACTTATGCAGATTAGCTGCAGCACAGCCTGTTGCCGCTTCGCCGAGGCAGTGCTGCAGTGCTTCCAGCTTGGGACTGGTGTGGAGGGTAAAGTGGATGAGGATGCGCAGGAGGAGGAGGAGGCTGAAGAGCATGACATTCCGGAGCTGTAGAGTGTGGGTGAAACCCTGACTGAGGTAGGGCCTGCAAACCTTGGTGTGGGAAGGACTTGTTCCGTTCCTCGCTCAAACTGGGTCCCAGCTGGGCTGGGCTGGGTAGGGCGTTGTGGGGGGTTTGTCTATCTCCGTTTGAGGTGAGTTTGTTTAAGTTAGCCTTTTCTTTGGCGTTTTTTGGAGCCCTGCGGGTTGGGGAGTTGGTATCGCCCAGTAAGGCGTTCCCCGGGGGCTTGGATTGGGGTGACATTGTCAGTGGAAAACGGAGTTGAATTTTGGATTAGGAAATCGAAAACTGATCAGAGAGGTGTGGGTAGACTAGTCCGTTTGGGGATGGTTGTGGCATCTGATATGTGCCCGTTCAAGTGTCTCGGGAATTTTCAACAGATCCGTCCGAAGGTGGATGGCCCCTTATTATGTCACGAGGATGGGTCCTTTTTATCGAGATACCAATTTGTGAGTGTTTTTAGGGCATGTTTGAAGTCGTTGGGGTTAGATCCGAAGTCTTTCGGATTGGGGCAGCGACGGAGGCCTCTATGTGCGGCCTACCGGAGGAGACAGTTAAGCAGATTGGTAGGTGGAAGTCGCAGCGCTTTAAGTCGTATGTACGTCCCCAGGTGGTTGTTGGCAATTGAGGGGAAAAGGGGGGGGTATTAGGGTAGCAATGGGGGGGGGGAGAGTGTGTGTTTTTTGTCAATTTGGTTTGGTGAGGCAATAAAATGGTGTCGTCTGTACATTTTGTATTGCAGAAGCACCCCCCCTTCCTTCCCTGGTCTGGATCCTTGGCCACTCTTATGTGTATTGGGGAGCCCGACGAGCGGACGCGAGATGGAGCGGGAGACAGCTAGGTTTTGAGAAGGACCTGGCTCTCGTGCGATGGCTCGGTGTTCGGGGGTTAGGGTGGAACAGGGTGTTGCAGGAGGTGCATAGATACGCCCGGTTGGACAGACCTCCTGACATCTTAGTGTTGCATGCCGGGGGGAATGATTTGGGTGGGCGTCCTTTTCGAATCTTGATAAAGGACATCAAACATGATTTGTTACGGTTATGGGTGTCGTTTCCAGGTCTAACGATAGTCTGGTCGGAGATAGTAGCGAGAAAGAGTTGGCAGAAAGCGCGGTCAGTTGACAGGTTGAACAAGGCGCGGGCGAAGGTTAATAGGGCGATCTCGAAGTTTGTTAGTCGGAACGGGGGTATAGCAATACGGCATGTTGAGTTGGAAAGGACGGAAGAGGAATTTTGGTTGGCTGACGGGGTACACCTTAATGCGGTGGGAACTGACTTATGGGCTCTTGGCTTGCAGGGAGGTATTGAGAGGGCCCTTTGGTTGCGGGGGGTCTCAGGCACTTGAAGGGTTTCAAGGTGCCTTCGATGTGGTGTTGTTTATTGGTGGGTCCTTGAAGTTGGTTTAAAATTGGTTCGGGGATTCATCCGGGTATGGATCCCCTCATTGGCAGAATTGATGGTCCCCTGGTGATTTTGGGGGGGAACCCCGACGGGGTATGTCGGGGCCCCTGGGGGTGTGGTTGGGGTTGACGGAGGATTAACCCTTACCATTTGGTGCTCCTGAGCCAGTGTGGGTAACGGCTGGGAGCAAGTTGAGGTTTTTTATTGCTCGGTTATGGGAATCACCAGGGTTTTGGTAGCTTCAAGGACCTTACCACATTGCAAATTTTATTGGTTATGTATTCTTGTTAATAAAATGGCTGCTATGGCCAAAATTATCCAAAGATAAATTTGTGTCTGTGTAATTACTTTTAAATAAGAAATGGGAATGGAGGTGTGGGGTATGAAAGGAAGACCAGAGTCAACAATTCCAGGGTCAAGCATGTTTATTTGCGTAAGCTTCGTTCCAGGGTAGAAAGGGTAAGAGTGCCTTTCAGAATTCGAAGTGGTCGGACTGTACGGACCACCAAGAACTGCAGGAAAGCTTGAACATCTTCCCATGGATTTGCGACATCCTCCCTCATCAGTTACGTAGGTAAGCAGGTTCTCAGCATTGCAGCCCATTTGTTGTCTTAAGTTAGTTAAGCGGGGTTAACTAACCTGTCAGTTCAGCCTCAGGTCTAAAGCAGAGGCCTGGACTCCACTCCTTACTCCTCACTCCACAACTCTCCTTAAAAACAACTGACTCCTTTTTCCTGCCCCGGGGTCTCCAGACCCCTAGGTGGGCGTTTCCTTCCGTCTGGTCCTGCCCACTGGTGTGCCTGTCTTTCCCTGGGGGAGGTGACTAGGATTTTCTGGTTGGCTTTGTGTGACTTAGGTGAGGGAAGTTGTTATGCGGGGGCCTATGTGTGACTACCTGCAGTGTCAGGGCGTCACATATGTATGTGTGTATGTCTGCTAAAGGAATCCGCACCGTCATATTTACAAACACAAAATTTTGCAGACACCTCATGTGACTCAGGGAACGTCGTAGACTATGTTTTAACAGGAATATTTAACCCCGCGCTTTACAGTTACTCTCCAAAAAACCTGCCTCCATTAAACTGAATGGAGGTGGGAGCTGCAAGTTATTAATAGCAGCTGTGATTGGTTGCTATAAGAACAAAGGACATTCATAGTATAAGAAGCTTATGTGTGAGATAATATGATGTCAGTGGGGAGACAGATAGAGAGAGACAGACACAGACTGAGAGACAAACAGACAGAGACAGATAGGCATAGACAGACAGGGAAAGAGACAGAGACAAACAGACAGAGGCAGACAGGGAAAGAGACAGACAGAGATAGACAGGGAAAAAAGGCAGACAGACAGAGACAGAGAAAGAGACAGAGGCAGATAGGGAAACAGACAGAGACAAACATACAGAGACAGGCAGGAGAAAAGGCAGACCGACAGGGAAAGAGACAGACAGGGGAAGAGACAGACAGAGAGAGACAGACAGATAGAGACAGACAAAGAAATACAGAGATAGACAGGGAAAGAGACAAACGGGGAATGAGTCAGACAGAGAGAGACAAAGAGAGACAGGCAGAGAGAGACAGGGAAAGAGACAGACAGGGGAAGAGAAAGACAGAGACAGACAAAGAAATACAGAGACAGACAGGGGAAGAGACAGACAGGGGAAGAGACAGACAGGGGAAGAGACAGACAGACAGGGAAAGAGACAGACCTGGAAAAGAGACAGACCTGGAAAAGAGACAGGCCTGGAAAAGAGACAGACAGACATAGAAACAGACAGCCACAAAGAGAGAGAGAGACAGACAGACACAGAGAGACAGACAGAGATAGAGAGACAGACAGACATGGATAGAGATAGAGACACACAGAGACAGACAGATGACAGAGACTGGGAGAGAGACAGACAGAAGCATAAATCCCTAACTAAAACTTAACATTTAATGATAGTTTTAAAAGGTAAAAAAACACAAATCATGTAAATAGAATGACTCTCTTCTGTGCATAGAGTCAACATTTTGTGTTTGTAAATATGACGGTGCGGATTCCTTTAGCAGACATACACACATACATATGTGACGCCCTGACACTGCAGGTAGTCACACATAGGCCCCCGCATAACAACTTCCCTCACCTAAGTCACACAAAGCCAACCAGAAAACCCTAGTCACCTCCCCCAGGGAAAGACAGGCACACCAGTGGGCAGGACCAGACGGAAGGAAACGCCCACCTAGGGGTCTGGAGACCCCGGGGCAGGAAAAAGGAGTCAGTTGTTTTTAAGGAGAGTTGTGGAGTGAGGAGTAAGGAGTGGAGTCCAGGCCTCTGCTTTAGACCTGAGGCTGAACTGACAGGTTAGTTAACCCCGCTTAACTAACTTAAGATAACAAATGGGCTGCAATGCTGAGAACCTGCTTACCTACGTAACTGATGAGGGAGGATGTCGCAAATCCATGGGAAGATGTTCAAGCTCTCCTGCAGTTCTTGGTGGCCCGTACAGTCCGACCACTTCGAATTCTGAAAGGCACTCTTACCCTTTCTACCCTGGAACGAAGCTTAGGCAAATAAACATGCTTGACCCTGGAATTGTTGACTCCGGTCTTCCTTTCATACCCCACACCTCCATTCCCATTTCTTATTTAAAAGTAATTACACAGACACAAATTTATCTTTGGATAATTTTGGCCATAGCAGCCATTTTATTAACAAGAATACATAACCAATAAAATTTGCAATGTGGTAAGGTCCTTGAAGCTACCAAAACCCTGGTGATTCCCATAACCGAGCAATAAAAAACCTCAACTTGCTCCCAGCCGTTACCCACACTGGCTCAGGAGCACCAAATGGTAAGGGTTAATCCTCCGTCAACCCCAACCCCACCCCCAGGGGCCCCGACATACCCCGTCGGGGTTCCCCCCCAAAATCACCAGGGGACCATCAATTCTGCCAATGAGGGGATCCATACCCGGATGAATCCCCGAACCAATTTTAAACCAACTTCAAGGACCCACCAATAAACAACACCACAACGAAGGCACCTTGAAACCCTTCAAGTGCCTGAGACCCCCCGCAACCAAAGGACCCTCTCAATACCTCCCTGCAAGCCAAGAGCCCATAAGTCAGTTCCCACCGCATTAAGGTGTACCCCGTCAGCCAACCAAAATTCCTCTTCCGTCCTTTCCAACTCAACATGCCGTATTGCTATACCCCCGTTCCGACTAACAAACTTCGAGATCACCCTATTAACCTTCGCCCGCGCCTTGTTCAACCTGTCAACTGACCGCGCTTTCTGCCAACTCTTTCTCGCTACTATCTCCGACCAGACTATCGTTAGACCTGGAAACGACACCCATAACCGTAACAAATCATGTTTGATGTCCTTTATCAAGATTCGAAAAGGATGCCCACCCAAATCATTCCCCCCGGCATGCAACACTAACATGTCAGGAGGTCTGTCCAACCGGGCGTATCTATGCACCTCCTGCAACACCCTGTTCCACCCTAACCCCCGAACACCGAGCCATCGCACGAGAGCCAGGTCCTTCTCAAAACCTAGCTGTCTCCCGTTCCATCTCGCGTCCGCTCGTCGGGCTCCCCAATACACATAAGAGTGGCCAAGGATCCAGACCAGGGAAGGAAGAGGGGGTGCTTCTGCAATACAAAATGTACAGACGACACCATTTTATTGCCTCACCAAACCAAATTGACAAAAAACACACACTCTCACCCCCCCATTGCTACCCTAATACCCCCCCTTTTCCCCTCAATTGCCAACAACCACCTGGGGACGTACATACGACTTAAAGCGCTGCGACTTCCACCTACCAATCTGCTTAACTGTCTCCTCCGGTAGGCCGCATATAGAGGCCTCCGTCGCTGCCCCAATCCGAAAGACTTCGGATCTAACCCCAACGACTTCAAACATGCCCTAAAAACACTCACAAATTGGTATCTCGATAAAAAGGACCCATCCTCGTGACATAATAAGGGGCCATCCACCTTCGGACGGATCTGTTGAAAATTCCCGAGACACTTGAACGGGCACATATCAGATGCCACAACCATCCCCAAACGGACTAGTCTACCCACACCTCTCTGATCAGTTTTCGATTTCCTAATCCAAAATTCAACTCCGTTTTCCACTGACATAATGTCACCCCAATCCAAGCCCCCGGGGAACGCCTTACTGGGCGATACCAACTCCCCAACCCGCAGGGCTCCAAAAAACGCCAAAGAAAGGCTAACTTAAACAAACTCACCTCAAACGGAGATAGACAAACCCCCCACAACGCCCTACCCAGCCGGGTAGGGACCCAGCCCAGCCCAGCTGGGACCCAGTTTGAGCGAGGAACGGAACAAGTCCTTCCCACACCAAGGTTTGCAGGCCCTACCTCAGTCAGGGTTTCACCCACACTCTACAGCTCCGGAATGTCATGCTCTTCAGCCTCCTCCTCCTGCGCATCCTCATCCACTTTACCCTCCACACCAGTCCCAAGCTGGAAGCACTGCAGCACTGCCTCGGCGAAGCGGCAACAGACTGTGCTGCAGCTAATCTGCATAGGTGACAAACCCCACAATGCAGAAGAGGTGTGGACAGCTCTAAAACAGCATGCAGATCACTGGCTAACACCTCTGAACCTAAAGCCAGGAAAGGTTGTGTGTGACAATGGCCGGAACCTGGTGGCGGCTTTGAGGCGAGGCCAGCTGACACATGGCCCATGTGCTCAACCTCGTGGTTCAGCGGTTTCTAAAGTCATACCCAGAGCTGTCTGATCTGCTGGTAAAAGTTCGCTGCCTGTCTGCACATTTTCGAAAGTCACCTACTGCTTCAGCCGGCCTTGCCGGCTTTTAGCGTCGTTTGCATCTTCCGGCTCACAGACTGGTGTGTGATGTCCCCACGCGTTGGAATTCAACTCTGCACATGTTGATCAGGATATGTGAGCAGAAGAGGGCAGTTGTTGAGTACCTGCATCACCTAAGCCGTCGGGAAATGGGTCAAACTCCACACATAACACCTGAGGAGTGGAGATGGATGTCCGACCTATGTACCATCCTCCAAAACTTTGAGGACTCCACCAAGATGGTGAGCGGCGATGACGCCATTATTAGCGTCACCATACCGCTTCTCTGCCTTCTAAAACGGTCTCTGCTCAAAACCAAACATGATGCATTGCAGGCGGAACACGATGAGTTGGAGCAAGAAACAGTAGTGGGTGTGGGTGATAACACACAGTCCAGCCTCGTCTCATCACAACGTGCAGTGGAGGACTATGACGAGGAGGAGGATGAAGACATGGAGCAACTCTCCGGCCAAATTGAGGATATGACATGCATACCAATCATATGCTCAGTTCAGCGTGGCTGGCCAGAGGACAGGGTAGATGATGAGGAGGAGGAGGAGGAGGAGGAGGAGGAGAAGGAGGAGGACAGCATGTTCAGTCATCGTGTTGGTCTGGATACTGAAGTGATGGCTGTTAAGAGTCTGGCGCACATGGATGACTTTATGGTAAGCTGCCTGTCTCGTGACCCTCGCGTTAAGAACATCTTGGCCGACAATCATTACTGGTTGGTAACACTGTTAGACCCACGCTACAAGGAGAACTTTATGTCTCTTATTCCCGAGGCGGAGAGGTCAGCCAAAATGCAGCAGTTCCGGAAGGCCATAGTCACGGAAGTAGGCAAAGCATTCCCTTCACAAAACGCTAGCGTCATAATTGTAACACTATTAGTTAAAAGAAAGGGATAAAATGTAAAAAAAACAAAATAAGGCATGACTTTTTTTTAACATCAAATTTTTTTTTTTTAGATTTAACCAAAGAATGTGCACATTTGTTATAATAAACAAGTGAAAAATGTTGAAAATCAGTCATCCAAAGGTGTGTGAAAAAAATATATATATATGGTACCAATAAAAATGTCACTTTGTCCTGCAAAGAATGCAGCCCCCCAAATTATTTTTTTCCTCTGTGCGGCCCATACACCCAGCCGAGTTTGAGACCCCCTGCCTTACACTATATAGATATCATGTTCATTCCCCATCTATCTTGCTCAGGAGAGCATCTCCCTCCCCCGGCACCAAGAGCAGCTCATATTGAATTGTTACATTGACTAGTAACACTGCACACAGAAATGCACCTTAATATTCCACTGTTAACCCTTTCCTCCCAGCAGTAACACACAACTCCTCACCTTGATATCATGGTGATTTATGGTCAGAATGACTTCAATGCGATCAGTGATTTCTATTCTAGCTCTGCTCACATAGATTTTATATCCACACTCAACTATAGGCCGTTCTTCATATTTTGGGGGCTTTTAGTCAGATATACTAGTTTGTGCCTGTATAGTATTGGTGTAGATGGGAGTGTAGGGCATGGGTTACATGGCACTGTGGTGGGATACTGATGGGAGGTATTGGTGCTGTGTTTGATGCTTCTACTGGGTATTTTCCTACAAATACTGGAACAGCTCACTGCTTAGAATGATCCTTCCCAGCTCTATAATATATTATATATACCCCACAATGCAGGCTCACACACACATTTGTCTCAAGTGTGTTGTAGGGACACAGATACAGTCTTGGTCATGTGACTAAAGGCTACTTTACACACTGCGATATCAGTCCCGATATCGCTAGTGTGGGTACCCGCCCCATCTGTTGCGCGACACGGGCAAATCGCTGCCCATGCCGCACAACACCGACCAGACCCGTCACACATACTTACCTGACCGGCGACGTCGCTGTGACCGGCGAACCGCCTCCTTTCTAAGGGGGCGGTCCGTGCGGCGTCACAGCGACGTCACTGAGCGATCGCCCAATAGCAGCGGAGGGGCGGAGATGAGTGGCCGGAACATCCCGCCCACCTCCTTCCTTCCTCATAGCGGCTGGGAGGCAGGTAAGGAGAGGTTCCTCGTTTCTGCGGTGTCACACGGAGTGATGTGTGCTGCCGCAGGAGCGACGAACTACATCGTTACTGCTGCAGTAACGATAATCGAGAATGGAGACCCATGTCACCGATGAGCGATTTTGCACGTTTTTGCAACGATGCAAAATCGCTCATCGGTGTCACACGTAGCAACATCGCTAATGCGGCCGGATGTGCGTCACAAATTCCGTGACCCCAACGACTCCGCATTAGCGATGTCGCAGCGTGTAAAGCCCCCTTTAGTGGGAGTGGTGTACAGGGTCTTAGCAGTAAAGAGTATTCCATATTTCTGCCAGATACCCACAGAGATATTGAAATCTGAAAAAAGAGACTTCTGCTCATTGAAGGTAAGAACTGCTCACATAGCGTTCAACTCCACAGCAAACGAGTGCTCTAGCACTGGCATCTCAGCAGGGATATTCCCCTACTACACATGTGTGTCTGGGTCGCTGTGACAGTTTACAGGACATAACTCAAGGCACCTAGATAGAAGGCAGAGGTACTGGGATTGGTTGGTTTTTGGTGACGGAGGTGCAGGGGCTGGCGCCCATGTGCAGTGCTGGCTAAGGTATATTGATGATATTTTGATTTTTTGGCAGGGCACTGTGGAGCAGCTCGAGACATTTATGGAGGAACTTAATAACAACACCTTTAACATCAGATTGACGCATAAGCATAGCAGCAGTTGCGTTGACTTCCTGGATATTAAAATTTCATTCGGTTCTGAGCGAATTGTTCAGACCGACGTCCATAGGAAGGAAACATCAGTCAACGCACTGCTGCATGCTTCTTCTGCTCATACCCCCTCCACCATCCGGGCCGTACCGACTGGCCAGTTCCTCAGGATGAAGCAAATTTGTTCGTCAGACACTGCTTTTGAACAACAGTCTGCCGACCTCCAGCGCCATAGGGGTGGCAAAGGCGGTCTTCCCCCGGTCTGCCTCAGCAACGGACACTAGCCAATAGTGACTAGTGAGATCAAGGGTAGAAAAATAATTTGCAGTTCTCAATGCAGCTAGCGATTCCTCAATACGGGGGAGTGGTGCTGTCCTTCTTCTTTAACAGGACCAACGGAGCTGCCCAAAGGCTACAACTGTCACGGATAACCCCAGCCGCCTTCATGTTGCTCAACATGTCCTTGGTACACTGGTAATGTGAAGGTGGTATTGGCTTATAGCTCTCTTTGATGGGTGGGTGTGCACCTGTGGGGATGTAGTGTTGGACCCCTTTTATTCCCCCAAAATCTAGCGGATGTTTGCTGAAGACTTGCTCGCTCGTATTCTTGCACTACCCTGTGGACCCGCTTCTTGTGATGTGAAGGTGTGGAGTCAGTGCCTACGTGTAATTCCTTACACCACTCCTCTGGCTGACTTGGTGAGCAGTCACTGACTGGGTGGGGTGCAGTAATAGTGGATGCTGCTACTTGGATAGCATGTGTATCTACTGTGAACAGCTTATCAATGGTGGCAAGTCGGGGCAGCTTAACCTCCTGCTCTCCGCAGTTTAACACTCTCACGGGCACTCTTCCCTTCCGCACTAATGAATAAAACTATGATGTAAATATCATATAGATACCCCACAATTGTAAATAAAGGTAGGTTATGGGAAAAGGGGGAACAGGGAAAGAGGAAAATAGTGTAATAAAGTATACCTTCTGGGGGTGAGAGGAAATGGCAGCACAGCCAGTGGAGGTGAAGCAAAAGGAAGCCTGCAACTAAAGAGTTGAGAGCGTTATCACATGGTGACTGAGCCTGATTGTAAAGGGAGCATAGAGTGGAGCATACTCTGGGCACGTTAGAACCCAAGTTCTTAAACCATGAATATGGACCCCTTTTATTCTCCCAAAGTCTAGCGGATGTTTGCTGAAGACTTGCTCGTATTCTTGCACTACCCTGTGGACCCGCTTCTTGTGATGTGAAGGTGTGGAGTCAGTGCCTACGTGTAATTCCTTACACCACTCCTCTGGTTGACTTGGTGAGCTGTCACTGAATGGGTGTGGTGAAGTAACGGTGGATGCTGTGGCTTGGATATCATATTAAATATAGGGACCCCCATACAGTAGTATGAGAAATTTTTTTGTATTCAATGATCGGTATTACCTTCAGGGGCGCGGCACGTGGACGTGCGTTCCATTAGCCTCACTGCATTCCACTCCCATACAGGAAGTGGGCGCAGCTATTACTACGGTCGCACATAAAAGAACCCACAGCCACCACTGCACACAGCTGACTCCACCACTGGAAACCCACTTCTACACCAACGCAGGTAAGACAGGATCGGCACCTCTATGCTCCCGTTACAATCAGGCTCAGTCACCATGTGATAATGCTCTCAACAATTTAGTTGCAGGCTTCCCCTTGCTTCACCTCCACTGGCTGTGCTGCCATTTCCTCTCCCCCCTGGAAGGTATACTTTATTACACTATTTTCCTGTTTCCCTCTTCTCCCTTTTCCCATAACCTACCTTTATCTGCATTTGTGGGGTATCTATATACTATTTATATCACAGTTTTATTCATTAATACGGAAGGGAAGAGTGCGCGTGAGAGTGTTGAACTGCGGAGAGCAAGAGGTTAAGCTGCCCCGATTTTCCACCATTGATAAGCTGTTCACAGTAGATACACATGCTATCCAAGCAGCAGCAGCATCCACCATTACTGCACCCCACCCAGTCAGTGACAGCTCACCAAGTCAGCCAGAGGAGTGGTGTCAGGAATTACACGTAGGCACTGACTACACACCTTCACATCACAAGAAGGGGGTGCAAGTGTGACGCCCTGGACTAGCCAGTTAGTCACAGACATAACACACACACACACCCCCTTTCCCGGATAGTTACACTAGTCAGACACAAAACCGTTGTTGCCTCCCTCCAGGGGCTGATGTCCACACCAGGTGGGGCGGTGCCAGGCGGTTGGCCCCACCCACCAAGGAGTTCACAGGCCTGGAGGTGGGAAAACCAGTTAGTTAGTTGAAGTTCAGTTAAGAGTTGAACCGTGGAGGTAGTGAGTTCAGGGAACAGCCCAGTTTTGGGTAGGAGTGCAAAACTGCTAGTGTCTGGGTCAGATCCCAGGCACTATGGGGAGATAAGGTATGCACACCAGTGACTATGTAAGGGGAATACATGAAATAGCAGAAACTGCTGTGTGAATACTGACTTGAAAAATTCAATAGCTATATGCAAGAGTGAATATGTGAAAAATGGAATCTGCATTACTGCCATGAACATATGAATCAAGAGAAATTTAGCTACTGAATTGATCAATGCAATAGAGCCCCAACACTACGCCAAAGTATTTCTCTACGTTGGGGTCCCTAGCTTGTGTGTGTCCTCTCATGCAGTTAAAAAACCTACCGTGTATGGGAAGCTGAGACCCAGGCTATTTATGCGTATGATATGGATTGGCAATAGGTGTGGTTGGGGAGGGTTCACAAACGAAAAAATACTAACAAATAGGAATAACGTTTGGAACACCATTCTAAGTCCGAACTGGGTGCAAAAACCTAAAAAAACATCACTATGGGGAGATAAGGTATGCACACCAGTGACTATGTAAGGGGAATACATGAAATAGCAGAAACTGCTGTGTGAATACTGACTTGAAAAATCCAATAGCATTAATTCACATAATCCTAGTGACTGCGCACACAACATGGCCAAACGAAAACAAAAGACAGTACCTGGCCATTCAATCAAATGGAAACTCATAGGCAACACAGTCCATTAGACTAGGCAATTACATGCAGCCAAACAAAGTTCATGGGCCTTGCCTCAGAGTCGAACCCACAACCTCTTGGAGAACAAGCAAAGAGCCTACCACTAAACCAACTCAGTGAAGTTGGAAACCGACTCTACATTAATTAACATAATCCTAGTGACTGCGCACACAACATGGCCAAACAAAAGCAAAAGACAGTACCTAGCCTATCAATCCAATAGAAACTCATAGGTAACACAGTACATTGGACTAGGCAATTACATGCAGCCATACAAAGCCCATGGGTCTTGCCCCAGAGTCGAACCCACAAACTCTCGTAGCCAGGGCAAAGAGCCTACCACTACACCAACACAGAGAAGTAGGTGAATGACTCTACATTAATTCACATAATCCTAGTGACTACGCACACAACATGGCCAAACAAATGCAAAAGACATTATCTGGCCTATCAATCCAATGGAAACTCATAGGCAACACAGTCCATTAGACTAGGCACTTACATGCAGCCATGTAAAGTTCATGGGCATTGCCTCAGAGTCGAACCCACAACCTCTTGGAGAACAAGCAAAGAGCCTACCACTAAACCAACTCAGAGAAGTTGGAAACCGACTCTACATTAATTAACATAATCCTAGTGACTGCGCACACAACATGGCCAAACAAAAGCAAAAGACAGTACGTGGCCTATCAATCCAATGGAAACTCATAGGTAACACAGTACATTGGACTAGGCAATTACATGCAGCCATACAAAGCCCATGGGCCTTGCCCCAGAGTCAAACCCACAACCTCTCATAGCCAAGGCAAAGAGCCTACCAATACACCAACACAGAGAAGTGGAAAACCATTTCTACATTAATTCACATAATCCTAGTGACTGCGCACACAACATGGCCAAACAAAAGCAAAAGACAGTACCTGGCCTATCAATCCAATGGAAACTCATAGGCAACACAGTCCATTGGACTAGACAATTACATGGAGACATACAAAGTCCATGGGCCTTGCCTCAGAGTCAAACCCACAACTTCTCGCAGCCAAGCAAAAAGCCTACCACTACACTAACACAGAGAAGTGGGAAACTGATTCTACATTAATTCACATAATCCTACCGACTGCGCACACAACATGGCCAAACAAAAGACAATACCTGGCCTATTCATTCAATGAAAACTCATAGGCAACACAGTCCATTGGACTAGGCAATTACATTCAACCATACAAAGTCCATGGGCTTTGCCTCAAAGTCAAACCCACAACTTCCTGTAACCCAAGGAAAGAGCCTACCACTACACCAACACAGAGAAGAGAATGACTCTACATTAATTCACATAATCCTAGTGACTGCGCACACAACATGACCAAACAAAAACAAAAGACAGTCCCTGGCCTATCAATCCAATGGAAACTCATAGACAACATAGTCCAATGGACTACGCAATTACATGCAGCCATACAAAGTCCATGGGCCTTGCCTCAGAGTCATACCCACAATCTCTGGCAGAACAAGCAAAGAGCCTACAACTTCACCAACACAAAGAAGTAGGAAGCTGCGTCTACATTAATTCACATAATCCTAGTGACTGCGCACACAACATGGCCAAACAAAAGCAAAAGACAGTACCTGGCCTATCAATCCAATGGGAACTCATAGGCAACACAGTTAATTGAACTAGGCAATTACATGCAGCCATACAAACTCCATGGGCCTTGCCTCAGAGTCAAACCCACAACCTCTTGCAGCTAAGCAAAGAGCCTTCCACTACAGCAACACAGAGAACTGGGAAACTGATTCTACATTAATTCACATAATCCTACCGACTGCGCACACAACATAACCAAACAAAAGATAATACCTGGCCAATCAATCCAATGGAAACTCATAGGCAACACAGTCCATTGGACTAGGCAATTACACGCAGCCATATAAAGTCCATGGGCTTTGCCTCAGAGTCAAACCCACAATTTCTCGCAGCCCAAGCAAAGAGCCTACCACTACACCAAGACAGAGAAGTTGGAAACTGAGTTTACATTAGTTCACATAATCCTAGTGACTGCGCACACAACATGGCCAAACAAAAGCAAAAGACAGTACCTGGCCTATCAATCCAATGGGAACTCATAGGCAAAACAGTTAATTGAAATAGGCAATTACATGCAGCCATACAAACTCCAGGGGCCTTGCCTCAGAGTCGAACCCACAACCTCTGGCAGCTTAAGCAAAGAGACTACCACTACACCAACACAGAGAAGTAGGTGAATGACTCTACATTAATTCACATAATCCTAGTGACTGCGCACACAACATTGCCAAACAAAAGAAAAAGACAGTACCTGGCCTATCAATCCAATAGAAACTCATAGGCAAAGCAATCAATTGGACTAGGCAATTACATGCAGCCATACAAAGTCCATGGGCCTTGCCTCAAAGTCGAACTCACAACCTCTCGCAGCTCAAGCAAAGAGCCTACCACTACACCAACACAGAGAAATGTAAACCTGACTCTACATTATTTCACATAATCCTAGTGACTGCGCACACAACATGGCCAAACGAAAACAAAAGACAGTAACTGGCCTATCAATCCAATAGAAACTCATAGGCAACACAGTCCATTGGACTAAGCAATTACATGCAGCCATTCAAAGTCCATGAGCCTTGCATTAGAGTCGAACCCACAACCTCTCGCAGCCCAAGCAAAGAGCCTACCACTACACCAACACAGAGAAGTGGGAAACTGACTCTACATTAATTCCCATAACCCTAGTGACTGCGCACACAACATGGTCAAACAAAAGCAAAAGGCAGTACCTGGCCTATCAATCCAATGGAAACTCATAGGCAACATAGTCCATTGGACTAGGCAATTACATGCAGCCATACAAAGTCCATGGGCCTTGCCTCAGAGTCAAACCCACAACCTCTGGCAGAACAAGCAAAGAGCCTACAACTACAAAAACACAAAGAAGTAGGAAGCTGCGTCTACATTAATTCACATAATCCTAGTGACTGCGCACACAACATGGCCAAACAAAAGCAGAAGACATTACCTAGCCTATCAAGCCAATGGAAACTCATAGGCAACACAGTCAATTGAACTAGGCGATTACATGCAGCCATACAAACTCCATGGGCCTTGCCTCAGAGTCGAACCCACAATTTCTCGCAGCCCAAGCAAAGAGCCTGCCACTACACCAACACAGAGAAGTTGGAATCTGAGTTTACATTAGTTCACATAATCCTAGTGACTGCGCACACAACATGGCCAAACAAAAGCAAAAGACAGTACCTGGCCTATCAATCCGATGGGAACTCATAGGCAACACAGTCAATTGAACTAGGCGATTACATGCAGCCATACAAACTCCATGGGCCTTGCCTCAGAGTCGAACCCACAACCTCTCGCAGCTTAAGCAAAGAGACTACCACTACACCAACACAGAGAATTAGGTGAATGACTCTACATTAATTCACATAATCCTAGTGACTGCGCACACAACATGGCCAAACAAAAGCAAAAGACAGTACCTGGCCTATTAATCCAATGGAAACTCATAGGCAACGCAATCCTTTGGACTAGGCAATAACATGCAGCCATACAAAGTCCATGGGCCTTGCCTCAGAGTCAAAACCACTACCTGTCAAAGTCCAAGTAAAGAGCCTACCACTACACCAACACAGAGAAGTGCGAAATTGACTCAACATAAATTCACATAATCCTAGTGACTGCGCACACAACATGGCCAAACAAAAGCAATAGACAGTCCCTGGCCTATCAATCCAATGGAAACTCATAGACAACATAGTCCATTGGACTAGGCAATTACATGCAGCCATACAAAGTCCATGGGCCTTGCCTCAGAGTCGAACTCACAACCTCTCGCAGCCCAAGAAAAAAGCCTACCACTACATCAACACAGAGAAGTGTGAAACTGACTCTACATTAATTCACATAATCCTAGTGACTGCGCACACAACATGGCCAAACAAAAGCAAAAGACAGTACCTGGCCTATCATTCCAATTGAAACTCATAGGTAACATAGTCCATTGGACTAGGCAATAACATGCAGCCATACAAAGTCCATGGGCCTTGCCTCAAAGTTGAACTCACAACCTCTCGCAGCTCTAGCAAAGAGCCTACAACTACACCAACACAGAGAAATGTGAACCTGACTCTACATTAATTCACATAATCCTAGTGACTGCGCACACAACATGGCCAAACAAAAGCAAAAGACAGTACCTGGCCTATAAATCCAATAGAAACTCATAGGCAACACAGTCCATTGGACTAGACAATTACATGGAGACATACAAAGTCCATGGGCCTTGCCTCAGAGTCAAACCCACAACCTCTCGCAGCCAAGCAAAGAGCCTACCACTACACCAACACAGAGAAGTGGGAAACTGATTCTACATTAATTCACATAATCCTACCGACTGCGCACACAACATGGCCAAACAAAAGAAAATACCTGGCCTATCAATCCAATGGAAACTCATAGGCAACACAGTCCATTAGACTAGGCAAATACATGCAGCCATACAAAGCCCATGGGCCTTGCCCCAGAGTCGAACCCACAACCTCTTGTAGCCCAAGCAAAGAGCCTACAAATACACCAACACAGAGAAGTGGAAAACTGATTCTACATTAATTCACATAATCCTAGTGACTGCGCACACAACATGGCCAAACAAAAGCAAAAGACATTACCTGGCCTATAAATCCAATAGAAACTCATAGGCAAAGCAATCAATTGGACTAGGCAATTACATGCAGCCATACAAAGTCCATGGGCCTTGCCTCAGAGTCGAACCCACAACCTCTTGTAGCCCAAGCAAAGATCCTACCACTACACCAACACAGAGAAGTTGGTACAGAGTTTACATTAGTTCACATAATCCTAGTGACTGTGCACACAACATGGCCAAACAAAAGCAAAAGACAGTCCCTGGCCTATCAATCCAATGGAAACTCATATACAACATAGTCCATTGGACTAGGCAATTACATGCAGCCATACAAAGTCCATGGGCCTTGCCTCAGAGTCAAACCCACAACCTCTGGCAGAACAAGCAAAGAGCTTACAACTACACCAACACAAAAAAGTAGGAAGCTGCGTCTACATTAATTTACATATTCCTAGCGACTGCGCACACAACATGGCCAAACAAAAGCAAAAGACATTACCTGGCCTATCAAGCCAATGGAAACTCATAGGCAACACAGTCCATTGGACTAAACAATTACATGCAGCCATACAAAGTCCATGGGCTTTGCCTCAGAGTCAAACCCACAATTTCTCGCATCCCAAGCAAAGAGCCTACCACTACAACAACACAGACAAGTTGGAAACTGAGTTTACATTAGTTCACATAATCCTAGTGACTGTGCACACAACATGGCGAAACAAATGCAAAAGACATTATCTGGCCTATCAATCCAATGGAAACTCATAGGCAACACAGTCCATTAGACTAGGCAAATACATGCAGCCATACAAAGTTCATGGGCCTTGCCTCAGAGTCGAACCCACAACCTCTTGGAGAACAAGCAAAGAGCCTACCACTAAACCAACACAGAGAAGTTGGAAACTGATTCTACATTAATTCACATAATCCTACCGACTGCGCACACAACATGGCTAAACAAAAGCAAAAGACAGTACCTGGCTTATCAATCCAATGGAAACTCATAGGCAACACAGTCCATTGGACTAGGCAATAACATGCAGCCATAAAAAGTCCATGGGCCTTGCCTCAGAGTCAAACCCACAACCTCTCGCAGCTCAAGCAAAGAGCCTACCACTACACCAACACAGAGAAATGTGAACCTGCCTCTACATTAATTCACATAATCCTAGTGAGTGCGCACACAACATGGCCAAACGAAAACAAAAGACAGTACCTGGCCTATCAATCCAATGGAAACTCATAGGCAACACAGTCCATTGGACTAGGCAATTACATGCAGCCATAAAAAGTCCATGGGCCTTGCCTCAGAGTCAAACCCACAACCTCTCGCAGCCCAAGCAAAGAGCCTACCACTACACCAACACAGAGAAATGTGAAACTGACTCTACATTAATTCACATAATCCTAGTGACTGCGCACACAACATGGCCAAACGAAAGCAAAAGTCAATACCTGGCCTATCAATCCAATGGAAACTCATAGGCAACAAAGTCCATTGGACTAGGCAATTACATGCAGCCATAAAAAGTCCATGGGCCTTGCCTCAGAGTCAAACCCACAACCTCTCAAAGCCCAAGCAAAGAGCCTACCACTACACCAACAAAGAGAAATGTGAAACTGACTCTACATTAATTCACATATTCCTAGTGACTGCGCACACAACATGGCCAAACAAAAGCAAAAGAAAGCACCTGGCCTATCAATCCAATGGAAACTCATAGGTAACGCAGTCCATTGGACTATGCAATTACATGCAGCCATACAAAGTCCATGGGCCTTGCCTCAGAGTCGAACTCACAACCTCTCGCAGCCCAACAAAAAAGCCTACCACTTCAGCAACACAGAGAAGTGTGAAACTGTCTCTACATTAACTCACATAATCCTAGTGACTGCGCACAAAACATGGCCAAACGAAAACAAAAGACAGTACCTGGCCTATCAATCCATTGGACTAGGCAATTACATGCAGCCATACAAAGTCCATGGGCCTTGCCTCAGAGTTAAACCCACAACCTCTTACAGCCCAAGCAAAGAGCCTACCACTACACCAACACAGAGAAGTGCGAAACTGACTCAACATAAATTCACATAATCCTAGTGACTGCGCACACAACATGGCCAAACAAAAGCTAAAGACAGTCCCTTGCCTATCAATCCAATGGAAACTCATAGACAACATAGCCCATTGGAATAGGCAATTACATGCAGCCTCTCAAAGTCCATGGGCCTTGCCTCAGAGTCAAACCCACAACCTCTGGCAGAAGAAGCAAAGAGCCTACAACTACACCAACACAAAGAAGTAGGAAGCTGCGTCTACATTAATTCACATAATCCTAGTGAATGCGCACACAACATGGCCAAACAAAAGCAAAAGACATTACCTGGCCTATCAGGCCAATGGAAACTCATAGGCAACACAGTCCATTGAACTAGGCGATTACATGCAGCCATACAAAGTCCATGGGCCATGCCGCAGAGTCAAACCCACAACCTCTCGCAGCCAAGCAAAGCAGCTTCCACTACACCAACACAGAGAAGTGGGAAACGGATTCTACATTAATTCACATAATCCTAGTGACTGCGCACACAACATGGCCAAACAAAAGCAAAAGACAATACCTGGCCTATCAATCCAATGGAAACTCGTAGGCAACACAGTCCATTGGACTTGACAATTACATGCAGCCATAGAAAGTCCATGGGCCTTGCCTCAGAGTCAAACCCACAACCTCTGGCAGAACAAGCAAAGAGCCTACAACTACACCAACACAAAGAAGTAGGAAGTTGCGTCTACATTAATTCACATAATCCTAGTGAATGTGCACACAACATGGCCAAACAAAAGCAAAAGACATTACCTGGCCTATCAAGCCAATGGAAACTCATAGGCAACACAGTCCATTGAACTAGACAATTACATGGAGACATACAAAGTCCGTGGGCCTTGCCTCAAAGTCAAACCCACAACCTCTCGCAGCCAAGCAAAGAGCCTACCACTACACCAACACAGATAAGTGGGAAACTGATTCTACATTAATTCACATAATCCTACTGACTGCGCACACAACATGGCCAAACAAAAGACAATACCTGGCCTATCAATCCAATGGAAACTCATAGGCAACACAGTCCATTAGACTAGGCAAATACATGCAGCCATACAAAGTTCATGGGCCTTGCCTCAGAGTCGAACCCACAACTTCTTGGAGAACAAGCAAAGAGCCTACCACTAAACCAACACAGAGAAGTTGGAAACCGACTCTACATTAATTCACATAATCCTAGTGACTGCGCACACAACATGGCCAAACAAAAGCAAAAGACAGTACCTGGCCTATCAATCCAATGGAAACTCATAGGTAACACAGTACATTAGACTAGGCAATTAAATGCAGCCATACAAAGCCCATGGGCCTTGCCCCAGAGTCGAACCCACAACCTCTCGTAGCCCAAGCAAAGAGCCTACCAATACACCAACACAGAGAAGTGAAAAACTGATTCTACATTAATTCACATAATCCTAGTGACTGCGCACACAACATGGCCAAACAAAAGCAAAAGACAGTACCTGGCCTATCAATCCAATAGAAACTCATAGGCAAAGCAATCAATTGGACTAGGCAATTACATGCAGCCATACAAAGTCCATGGGCCTTGCCTCAGAGTCGAACCCACAACCTCTTGTAGCCCAAGCAAAGAGCCTACCACTAAACCAACACAGAGAAGAGCGAAACTGACTCAACATAAATTCACATAATCCTAGTGACTGCACACACAACATGGCCAAACAAAAGCAAAAGACAGTCCCTGGCCTATCAATCCAATGGAAACTCATATACAACATAGTCCATTGGACTAGGCAATTACATGCAGCCATACAAAGTCCATGGGCCTTGCCTCAGAGTCAAACCCACAACCTCTGGCAGAACAAGCAAAGAGCTTACAACTACACCAACACAAAAAAATAGGAAGGTGCGTCTACATTAATTCACATATTCCTAGAGACTGCGCACACAACATGGCCAAACAAAAGCAAAAGACATTACCTGGCCTATCAAGCCAATGGAAACTCATAGGCAACACAATCCATTGGACTAAACAATTACATGCAGCCATACAAAGTCCATGGGCTTTGCCTCTGAGTCAAACCCACAATTTGTCGCAGCCCAAGCAAAGAGCCTACCACTACACCAACACAGACAAGATGGAAACTGAGTTTACATTAGTTCACATAATCCTAGTGACTGTGCACACAACATTGCGAAACAAATGCAAAAGACATTATCTGGCCTATCAATCCAATGGAAACTCATAGGCAACACAGTCCATTAGACTAGGCAAATACATGCAGCCATACAAAGTTCATGGGCCTTGCCTCAGAGTCGAACCCACAACCTCTTGGAGAACAAGCAAAGAGCCTACCACTAAACCAACACAGAGAAGTTGGAAACTGACTCTACATTAATTCACATAATCCTAGTGACTGCGCACACAACATGGCCAAACAAAAGCAAAAGACAGTACCTGGCCTATCAATCCAATGGAAACTCATAGGCAACACAGTCCATTGGACTAGACAATTACATGGAGACATACAAAGTCCATGGGCCTTGCTTCAGAGTCAAACCCACAACCTCTCGCAGCCAAGCAAAGAGCCTACCACTACACCAATACAGAGAAGTGGGAAACTGATTCTACATTAATTCACATAATCCTACCGACTGCGCACACAACATGGCTAAACAAAAGCAAAAGACAGTACCTGGCTTATCAATCCAATGGAAACTCATAGGCAACACAGTCCATTGGACTAGGCAATAACATGCAGCCATACAAAGTCCATGGGCCTTGCCTCAAAGTCGAACTCACAACCTTTCGCAGCTCAAACAAAGAGCCTACCACTACACCAACACAGAGAAATGTGAACCTGCCTCTACATTAATTCACATAATCCTAGTGACTGCGCACACAACATGGCCAAACGAAAGCAAAAGTCCATACCTGGCCTATCAATCCAATGGAAACTCATAGGCAACACAGTCCATTGGACTAGGCAATTACATGCAGCCATAAAAAGTCCATGGGCCTTGCCTCAGAGTCAAACCCACAACTTCTCGCAGCCCAAGCAAAGATCCTACCACTACACCAACACAGAGAAATGTGAAACTGACTCTACATTAATTCACATAATCCTAGTGACTGCGCACACAACATGGCCAAACGAAAGCAAAAGTCAATACCTGGCCTATCAATCCAATGGAAACTCATAGGCAACACAGTCCAGTGGACTAGGCAAATACATGCAGTTATACAAAGTCCATGAACCTTGCATTAGAGTCAAACCCACAACTTCTCGCAGCCAAAGCAAAGAGCCTACCACTACACCAACACAGAGAAGTTTGAAACTGACTCTTCATTAACTCACATAATCCTAGTGACTGCGCACACAACATGGCCAAACGAAAGCAAAAGACAGTACCTGGCCTATCAATCCAATGGAAACTCATAGGCAACACAGTCCATTGGACTAGGCAATTACATGCAGCCATACAAAGTCCATGGGCCTTGCCTCAGAGTCGAACTCACAACCTCTCGCAGCCCAAGAAAAAAAGCCTACCGCTACAGCAACACAGAGAAGTGTGAAACTGACTCTACATTAATTCACATAATCCTAGTGACTGTGCACACAACATGGCCAAACAAAAGCAAAAGACAGTACCTGGCCTATCATTCCAATTAAAACTCATAGGCAACATAGTCCATTGGACTAGGCAATAACATGCAGCCATACAACGTCCATGGGCCTTGCCTCAAAGTCGAACTCACAACCTCTCGCAGCTCAAGCAAAGAGCCTACCACTACACCAACACAAAGAAATGTGAACCAGACTCTACATTAATTCACATAATCCTAGTGACTGCGCACACAACATGGCCAAACAAAAGCAAAAGACAGTACCTGGCCTATCAATCCAATGGAAACTCATAGGCAACACAGTCCATTGGACTAGACAATTACATGGAGACATACAAAGTCCATGGGCCTTGCCTCAGAGTCAAACCCACAACCTCGCGCAGCCAAGCAAAGAGCCTACCACTACACCAACACAGAAAAGTGGGAAACTGGTTCTACATTAATTCACATAATCCTACTGACTGCGCACACAACATGGCCAAACAAAAGCAAAAGTCAGTACCTGGCTTATCAATCCAATGGAAACTCATAGGCAACACAGTCCATTGGACTAGAAAATTACATGGAGACATACAAAGTCCATGGGCCTTGCCTCAGAGTCAAACCCTCAACCTCTCGCAGCCAAGCAAAGAGCCTACCACTACACCAACACAGAGAAGTGGGAAACTGATTCTACATTAATTCACATAATCCTACCGACTGCGCACACAACATGGCTAAACAAAAGACAATACCTGGCCTATCAATTCAATGGAAACTCATAGGCAACACAGTCCATTGGACTTGGCAATTACATGCAGCCATACAAAGTCCATGGGCTTTGCCTAAAAGTCAAACCCACAACTTCTCGCAGCCCAAGCAAAGAGCCTACCACTACACCAACACAGAGAAGTGGGAAACTGATTCTACATTAATTCACATAATCCTACCGACTGCGCACACAACATGGCCAAACAAAAGACAATACCTGGCCTATCAATCCAATGGAAACTCATAGGCAACACAGTCCATTAGACTAGTCAAATACATGCAGCCATACAAAGTTCATGGGCCTTGCCTCAGAGTCGAACCCACATCCTCTTGGAGAACAAGCAAAGAGCCTACCACTAAACCAACACAGAGAAGTTGGAAACTGACTCTACATTAATTCACATAATCCTAGTGACTGCGCACACAACATGGCCAAACAAAAGCAAAAGACATTACCTGGCCTATCAATCCAATGTAAACTCATAGGTAACACAGTACATTGGACTAGGCAATTGCATGCAGCCATACAAAGCCCATGGGCCTTGCCCCAGAGTCAAACCCACAACCTCTCGTAGCCCAAGCAAAGAGCCTACCAATACACCAACACAGAGAAGTGGAAAACAGATTCTACATTAATTCACATAATCCTAGTGACTGCGCACACAACATGGCCAAACAAAAGCAAAAGACGGTACCTGGCCTATCAATCCAATGGAAACTCATAGGCAACGCAATCAATTGGACTGGGCAATTACATGCAGCCATACAAAGTCCATGTGCCTTGTCTCAGAGTCAAACCCACAACCTCTCTCAGCCCAAGCAAAGAGCCTACCACTACACCAACACAGAGAAGAGCGAAACTGACTCAACATAAATTCACATAATCCTAGTGACTGCGCACACAACATGGCCAAACAAAAGCAAAAGACAGTCCCTGGCCTATCAATCCAATGGAAACTCATAGAGAACATAGTCCATTGGACTAGGCAATTACATGCAGCCATACAAAGTCCATGGGCCTTGCCTCAGAGTCGAACTCACAACCTCTCGCAGCCCAAGAAAAAAGCCTACCACTACACCAACACAGAGAAATGTGAACCTGACTCTACATTAATTCACATAATCCTAGTAATGTACTGTGTTACCTATGAGTTTACATTGGATTGATAGGCCAGGTAATGTCTTTTGCTTTTGTTTGGCCATGTTGTGTGCGCAGTCACTAGGATTATGTGAATTAATGTAGAGTCGGTTTCCAACTTCTCTGTGTTGGATTAGTGGTAGGCTCTTTGCTTGTTCTCCAAGAGGATGTGGGTTCGACTCTGAGGCAAGGCCCATGAACTTTATATGGCTGCATGTATTTGCCTAGTCTAATGGACTGTGTTGCCTATGAGTTTCCATTGGATTGATAGGCCAGGTATTGTCTTTTGTTTGGCCATGTTGTGTGCGCAGTCGGTAGGATTATGTGAATTAATGTAGAATCAGTTTCCCACTTCTCTGTGTTGGTGTAGTGGTAGGCTCTTTGCTTGGCTGCGAGAGGTTGTGGGTTTGACTCTGAGGAAAGGCCCATGGACTTTGTATGTCTCCATGTAATTGTCTAGTCCAATGGACTGTGTTGCCTATGATTTTCCATTGGATTGATAGGCCAGGTACTGTCTTTTGCTTTTGTTTGGCCATGTTGTGTGCGCAGTCACTAGGATTATGTGAATTAATGTAAACTCAGTTACCAACTTCTCTGTGTTGGTGTAGTGGTAGGCTCTTTGCTTGGGCTGCGAGAAGTTGTGGGTTTGACTTTTAGGCAAAGCCCATGGACTTTGTATGGCTGCATGTATTTGCCTAGTCCAATGGACTGTGTTGCCTATGAGTTTCCATTGAATTGATAGGCCAGGTATTGTCTTTTGTTTGGCCGTGTTGTGTGCGCAGTCGGTAGGATTGTGTGAATTAATGTAGAATTAGTTTCCCACTTCTCTGTGTTGGTTTAGGGGTAGGCTCTTTGCTTAAGCTGCGAGAGGTTGTGGGTTCGACTCTGAGGCAAGGCCCATGGAGTTTGTATGGCTGCATGTAATTGCGTAGTTCAATTGACTGTGTTGCCTATGAGTTCCCATTGGATTGATAGGCCAGGTACTGCCTTTTGCTTATGTTTGGCCATGTTGTGTTCGCAGTCACTAGGATTATGTGAATTAATGTAGAGTCAGGTTCACATTTCTCTGTGTTGGTGTAGTGGTAGGCTCTTTGCTTGAGCTGCGAGAGGTTGTGAGTTAGACTTTGAGGCAAGGCCCATGGACTTTGTATGGCTGCATGTTATTGCCTAGTCCAATGGACTATGTTGCCTATGAGTTTCAATTGGATTGATAGGCCAGGTACTGTCTTTTGCTTTTGTTTGGCCATGTTGTGTTCGCAGTCACTAGGATTATGTGAATTAATGTAGAGTCATTCACCTACTTCTCTGTGTTGGTGTAGTTGTAGTCTTTTGCTTAAGCTGTGAGAGGTTGTGGGTTCGACTCTGAGGCAAAGCACATGGAGTTTGTATGGCAGCATGTAATTGCCTAGTTCAATTGACTGTGTTGCCTATGAGTTTCCATTGAATTGATAGGCCAGGTATTGTCTTTTGTTTGGCCATGTTGTGTGCGCAGTCACTAGGATTATGTGAACTAATGTAAACTCAGTTTCCAACTTCTCTGTGTTGGTGTAATCGTAGGCTATTAACTTGGGCTGCGAGAAATTGTGGGTTTGACTCTGAGGCAAAGCCCATGGACTTTGTATGGCTGCATGTAATTGCCAAGTCCAATGGACTGTGTTGCCTATGAGTTTCCTTTGAATTGATAGGCCAGGTATTGTCTTTTGTTTGGCCATGTTGTGTGCGCAGTCAGTAGGATTATTTGAATTAATGTAGAATCAGTTTCCCACTTCTCTGTGTTGGTGTAGTGGTAGGCTCTTTGCTTGGGCTGCGAGAGGTTGTGGGTTCGACTCTAATGCAAGGCCCATGGACTTTGTATGGCTGCATGTAATTGCCTAGTCCAATGTACTGAGTTAGCTTTGAGTTTCCATTGGATTGATAGGCCAGGTACTGTCTTTTGCTTTTGTTTGGCCATGTTGTGTGCGCAGTCACTAGGATTCTGTGAATTAATGTAGAGTCTGTTTCCAACTTCTCTGTGTTGGTTTAGTGGTAGGCTATTTGCTTGTTCTCCAAGAGGTGGTGGGTTCGACTCTGAGGCAAGGCCCATTAACTTTGTATGACTTTGCTTAGTCTAATGGACTATGTTGCCTATGATTTCATTGGATTGATAGGCCAGATAATATCTTTTGCATTTGTTTGGCCATGTTGTGTGCGCAGTCACTAGGATTATGTGAATTAATGTAGAGTCATTTACCTACTTCTCTGTGTTGGTGTAGTGGTAGTCTCTTTGCTTAAGCTGCGAAAGGTTGTTGGGTCGACTTTGAGGCAAGGCCCATGGAGTTTGTATTGCTGCATGTAATTGCCTATTTTAGTTGACTGTGTTACCTATGAGTTCCTATTGGATTGATAGGCCAGGTACTACCTTTTGCTTTTGTTTGGCCATGTTGTGTGCGCAGTCACTAGGATTATGTGAACTAATGTAAACTCAGTTTTCAACTTCTCTGTGTTGGTGTAGTGGTAGGCACTTTGCTTGGGCTGCGAGAAAATGTGGGTTTGACTCTGAGGCAAAGCCCATAGACTTTGTATGGCTGCATGTAATTGCCTAGTCCAATGTACTGTGTTGCCTATGAGTTTTCATTGGACTGATAGGCCAGGTAATGTCTTTTGTTTGGTTATGTTGTGTGCGAAGTCGGTAGGATTATGTGAATTAATGTAGAATCAGTTTCCCACTTCTCTGTGTTGGTGTAGTGGAAGGCGCTTTGCTTGGCTGCGAGAGGTTGTGGGTTTGACTCTGAGGCAAGGCCCATGGACTTTGTATGGCTGCATGTAATTGCCTAGTTCAATGGACTGTGTTGCCTATGAGTTTCCATTGGCTTGATAGGCCACGTAATGTCTTTTGCTTCTGTTTGGCCATGTTGTGTGCGCAGTCACTAGGATTATGTGAATTAATGTAGATGCAGCTTCCTACTTCTTTGTGTTGGTGTGGTTGTAGGCTCTTTGTTTGTTCTGCCAAAGGTTGTGGGATAGACTCTGAGGCAAGGCCCATGGACTCTGTATGGCTGCATGTAATTGCCTAGTCCAATGGATGGGGTTGCCTCTGAGTTTCCATTGGATTGATAGGCCAGGTACTGTCTTTTGCTTTCGTTTGGCCATGTTGTGTGCGCAGTCACTAGGATTATGTGAATTAATGTAGAATCTGTTTTCCACTTCTCTGTGTTGGTGTATTGGTAGGATCTTTGCTTGGGCTGCGAGAAGTTGTGGGTTTGACTCTGAGGCAAGGCCCATGGACTTTTTATGGCTGCATGTAATTGCCTAGTCCAATGGACTGTGTTGCCTATGAGTTTCCATTGGATTGATAGGCCAGGTATGGACTTTTGCTTTCGTTTGGCCATGTTGTGTGCGCAGTCACTAGGATTATGTGAATTAATGTAGAGGCAGGTTCACATTTCTCTGTGTTGGTGTAGTGGTAAGCTCTTTGCTTGAGCTGCGAGAGGTTGTGAGTTCGACTTTGAGGCAAGGCCCATGGACTTTGTATGGCTGCATGTTATTGCCTAGTCCAATGGACTGTGTTGCCTATGAGTTTCCATTGGATTGATAAGCCAGGTACTGTCTTTTGCTTTTGTTTAGCCATGTTGTGTGCGCAGTCGGTAGGATTATGTGAATTAATGTAGAATCAGTTTCCCACTTCTCTGTATTGGTGTAGTGGTAGGCTCTTTGCTTGGCTGCAAGAGGTTGTGGGTTTGACTCTGAAGCAAGGCCCATGGACTTTGTATGTCTCCATGTAATTGTCTAGTCCAATGGACTGTGTTGCCTATGAGTTTCCATTGGATTGATAGGCCAGGTACTGTCTTTTGCTTTTGTTTGGCCATGTTGTGTGCGCAGTCACTAGGATTATGTGAATTAATGTAGAGTCAGTTCCCAACTTCTCTGTGTTGGTTTAGTGGTAGGCTCTTTGCTTGTTCTCCAAGAGGTTGTGGGTTCGACTCTGAGGCAAGGCCCATGAACTTTGTATGGCTGCATGTATTTGCCTAGTCTAATGGACTGTGTTGCCTATGAGTTTCCATTGGATTGATAGGCCAGATAATGTATTTTGCATTTGTTTCGCAATGTTGTGTGCACAGTCACTAGGATTATGTGAACTAATGTAAACTCAAAAGAACCAATTGAATGACCAAAAAGTAAAGATAGCTACACTCATTTAAGCAGTAAGAACCTATAAAGATGTGAGTGAACCAGCCAATATAAAAGTATATAATCTTTATTGAAAAATTTGTTAAAAGACAAACACATAAAACAGACAATGATGAGGACACATACAATTAACCTCAGGTGAACCAAAATATACAAGCAATAAATAGCATAAGTGCATAATGGTCATGTATCGGAAAAAAAGTGCACCAAAAAAGGGGTGCTGTCCAAGTTTCTTTGAAGAGCCAATAGTCTTTAGGTAGATGAAGAGTGTCCCAAAGAACACCAATAAGGTGGAACTATATTAAATTTCAAGCTAAACAAAGCTTTTTTCTTCATTCAAGACTAAATGTATGAGAGCCACAATCCTATTGCTACAAAACGTGGCATATAACAGGGGAAACAAAGAATACATGTGTCTATGATATTAACAGGATATAATCCTATAAGATGCAAACATAATAGTTTATAAAAAGCAAATCCTGAATGGATCAGGTGGTATAACCACAACAATGTTTCCAAATGCCTACAGTCCCAAACAGGGGAGAAGCAGGATCTCAACCATACATATAAAGAAAAGGCAGAAACTGACACAGACCAGGAAGATAATAACCTGAGGATAAAGGTACCCCGACACGTGTTTCCCCTTGGAAGAAGCTTTTCTGCGAAACACGTGTCGGGGTACCTTTATCCTCAGGTTATTATCTTCCTGGTCTGTGTCTTTGTGGGCTTGCCACTCAGTGCTAAGGTTGGTTCTTATGGCTGACTTTGTTCCCTTGTAGGGGCAAATTACTGTGGTATTGCAGCCATGCTGCCTTTCTGTGGGCTATAGTACTGGGAATATGGCTTTTTAGTCTGGGCCCTGTAACACCCTTCTGGTGTGTGTTTTTGTGGATTCACCACAGTGTTTGGGTCGGTCCTATGGCTGACTCTGTTTCCTTGTAAAGGTATAGTACTGTGGTAATACAGCCATTCCGCCCTTCTATCTGATTATAACACTGGGAATATGGCCTCCTAGTCCAGCCCTGTGAAAAAAGTGTTATATTTTGACACTTGTGTCAGTTTCTCCCTTTTCTTTATATGTATGGTTGAGATCCTGCTTCTCCCCTGTTTGGGACTGTAGGCATTTGGAAACATTGTTGTGGTTATACCACCTGATCCATTCAGGATTTGCTTTTTGTAAACTATTATGTTTGCATCTTATAGGATTATATCCTGTTAATATCATAGACACATGTATTCTTTGTTTCCCCTGTTATATGCCACGTTTTGTAGCAATAGGATTGTGGCTCTCATACATTTAGTCTTGAATGAAGAAAAAAGCTTTGTTTAGCTTGAAATTTAATATAGTTCCACCTTATTGGTGTTCTTTGGGACACTCTTCATCTACCTAAAGACTATTGGCTCTTCAAAGAAACTTGGACAGCACCCCTTTTTTGGTGCACTTTTTTTCCGATACATGACCATTATGCACTTATGCTATTTATTGCTTGTATATTTTGGTTCACCTGAGGTTAATTGTATGTGTCCTCATCATTGTCTGTTTTATGTGTTTGTCTTTTAACAAATTTTTCAATAAAGATTATATACTTTTATATTGGCTGGTTCACTCACATCTTTATAGGTTCTTAATGTAAACTCAGTTTCCATCTTGTCTGTGTTGGTGTAGTGGTAGGCTCTTTGCTTGGGCTGCGAGAAATTGTGGGTTTGACTCAGAGGCAAAGCCCATGGACTTTGTATGGCTGCATGTAATTGTTTAGTCCAATGGACTGTGTTGCCTATGAGTTTCCATTGGCTTGATAGGCCAGGTAATGTCTTTTGCTTTTGTTTGGCCATGTTGTGTGCGCAGTCTCTAGGAATATGTGAATTAATGTAGACGCACCTTCCTACTTTTTTGTGTTGGTGTAGTTGTAAGCTCTTTGCTTGTTCTGCCAGAGGTTGTGGGTTTGACTCTGAGGCAAGGCCCATGGACTTTGTATGGCTGCATGTAATTGCCTAGTCCAATGTACTATGTTGTATATGAGTTTCCATTGGATTGATAGGCCAGGGACTGTCTTTTGCTTTTGTTTGGCCATGTTGTGTGCGCAGTCACTAGGATTATGTGAATTTATGTTGAGTCAGTTTCGCTCTTCTCTGTGTTGGTGTAGTGGTAGGCTCTTTGCTTGGGCTACAAGAGGTTGTGGGTTCGACTCTGAGGCAAGGCCCATGGACTTTGTATGGCTGCATGTAATTGCCTAGTCCAATTGATTGCTTTGCCTATGAGTTTCTATTGGATTGATAGGCCAGGTACTGTCTTTTGCTTTTGTTTGGCCATGTTGTGTGCGCAGTCACTAGGATTATGTGAATTAATGTAGAATCAGTTTTTCACTTCTCTGTGTTGGTGTATTGGTAGGCTCTTTGCTTGGGCTACGAGAAGTTGTGGGTTCGACTCTGGGGCAAGGCCCATGGGCTTTGTATGGCTGCATTTAATTGCCTATGATAATGTACTGTGTTGCCTATGAGTTTCCATTGGATTGATAGGCCAGGTATTGTCTTTTGTTTGGCCATGTTGTGTGCGCAGTCGGTAGGATTATGTGAATTAATGTAGAATCAGTTTCCCACTTATCTGTGTTGGTGTAGTGGTAGGCTCTTTGCTTGGCTGCGAGAGGTTGTGGGTTTGACTCTGAGGCAAGGCCCATGGACTTTGTATGTCTCCATGTAATTGTCTAGTTCAATGGACTGTGTTGCCTATGAGTTTCCATTGGCTTGATAGGCCAGGTAATGTCTTTTGCTTTTGTTTCCCCATGTTGTGTGCGCAGTCACTAGGATTATGTGAATTAATGTAGAGTCGGTTTCCAACTTCTCTGTGTTGGTTTAGTGGTAGGCTCTTTGCTTGTTCTCCAAGAAGTTGTGGGTTCGACTCTGAGGCAAGGCCCATGAACTTTGTATGGCTGCATGTATTTGCCTAGTCTAATGGACTGTGTTGCCTATGAGTTTCCATTGGATTGATAGGCCAGGTATTGTCTTTTGTTTGGCCATGTTGTGTGCGCAGTCACTAGGATTATGTGAATTAATGTAGAATCCGTTTCCCACTTCTCTGTGTTGGTCTAGTGGAAGCTGCTTTGCTTGGCTGCGAGAGGTTGTGGGTTTGACTCTGCGGCATGGCCCATGGACTTTGTATGGCTGCATGTAATCGCCTAGTTCAATGGACTGTGTTGCCTATGAGTTTCCATTGGCCTGATAGGCCAGGTAATGTCTTTTGATTTTGTTTGGCCATGTTGTGTGCGCATTCACTAGGATTATGTGAATTAATGTAGATGCAGCTTCCTACTTCTTTGTGTTGGTGTGGTTGTAGGCTCTTTGTTTGTTCTGCCAAAGGTTGTGGGATAGACTCTGAGGCAAGGCCCATGGACTCTGTATGGCTGCATGTAATTGCCTAGTCCAATGGATGGGGTTGCCTCTGAGTTTCCATTGGATTGTTAGGCCAGGTACTGTCTTTTGCTTTCGTTTGGCCATGTTGTGTGCGCAGTCACTAGGATTATGTGAATTAATGTAGAATCTGTTTTCCACTTCTCTGTGTTGGTGTATTGGTAGGATCTTTGCTTGGGCTGCGAGAAGTTGTGGGTTTGACTCTGAGGCAAGGCCCATGGACTTTTTATGGCTGCATGTAATTGCCTAGTCCAATGGACTGTGTTGCCTATGAGTTTCCATTGGATTGATAGGCCAGGTATGGACTTTTGCTTTCGTTTGGCCATGTTGTGTGCGCAGTCACTAGGATTATGTGAATTAATGTAGAGGCAGGTTCACATTTCTCTGTGTTGGTGTAGTGGTAAGCTCTTTGCTTGAGCTGCGAGAGGTTGTGAGTTCGACTTTGAGGCAAGGCCCATGGACTTTGTATGGCTGCATGTTATTGCCTAGTCCAATGGACTGTGTTGCCTATGAGTTTCCATTGGATTGATAAGCCAGGTACTGTCTTTTGCTTTTGTTTAGCCATGTTGTGTGCGCAGTCGGTAGGATTATGTGAATTAATGTAGAATCAGTTTCCCACTTCTCTGTATTGGTGTAGTGGTAGGCTCTTTGCTTGGCTGCGAGAGGTTGTGGGTTTGACTCTGAAGCAAGGCCCATGGACTTTGTATGTCTCCATGTAATTGTCTAGTCCAATGGACTGTGTTGCCTATGAGTTTCCATTGGATTGATAGGCCAGGTACTGTCTTTTGCTTTTGTTTGGCCATGTTGTGTGCGCAGTCACTAGGATTATGTGAATTAATGTAGAGTCAGTTCCCAACTTCTCTGTGTTGGTTTAGTGGTAGGCTCTTTGCTTGTTCTCCAAGAGGTTGTGGGTTCGACTCTGAGGCAAGGCCCATGAACTTTGTATGGCTGCATGTATTTGCCTAGTCTAATGGACTGTGTTGCCTATGAGTTTCCATTGGATTGATAGGCCAGATAATGTCTTTTGCATTTGTTTCGCAATGTTGTGTGCACAGTCACTAGGATTATGTGAACTAATGTAAACTCAAAAGAACCAATTGAATGACCAAAAAGTAAAGATAGCTACACTCATTTAAGCAGTAAGAACCTATAAAGATGTGAGTGAACCAGCCAATATAAAAGTATATAATCTTTATTGAAAAATTTGTTAAAAGACAAACACATAAAACAGACAATGATGAGGACACATACAATTAACCTCAGGTGAACCAAAATATACAAGCAATAAATAGCATAAGTGCATAATGGTCATGTATCGGAAAAAAAGTGCACCAAAAAAGGGGTGCTGTCCAAGTTTCTTTGAAGAGCCAATAGTCTTTAGGTAGATGAAGAGTGTCCCAAAGAACACCAATAAGGTGGAACTATATTAAATTTCAAGCTAAACAAAGCTTTTTTCTTCATTCAAGACTAAATGTATGAGAGCCACAATCCTATTGCTACAAAACGTGGCATATAACAGGGGAAACAAAGAATACATGTGTCTATGATATTAACAGGATATAATCCTATAAGATGCAAACATAATAGTTTATAAAAAGCAAATCCTGAATGGATCAGGTGGTATAACCACAACAATGTTTCCAAATGCCTACAGTCCCAAACAGGGGAGAAGCAGGATCTCAACCATACATATAAAGAAAAGGCAGAAACTGACACAAGTGTCAAAATATAACACTTTTTTCACAGGGCTGGACTAGGAGGCCATATTCCCAGTGTTATAATCAGATAGAAGGGCGGAATGGCTGCATTACCACAGTACTATACCTTTACAAGGAAACAGAGTCAGCCATAGGACCGACCCAAACACTGTGGTGAATCCACAAAAACACACACCAGAAGGGTGTTACAGGGCCCAGACTAAAAAGCCATATTCCCAGTACTATAGCCCACAGAAAGGCAGCATGGCTGCAATACCACAGTAATTTGCCCCTACAAGGGAACAAAGTCAGCCATAAGAACCAACCTTAGCACTGAGTGGCAAGCCCACAAAGACACAGACCAGGAAGATAATAACCTGAGGATAAAGGTACCCCGACACGTGTTTCCCCTTGGAAGAAGCTTTTCTGCGAAACACGTGTCGGGGTACCTTTATCCTCAGGTTATTATCTTCCTGGTCTGTGTCTTTGTGGGCTTGCCACTCAGTGCTAAGGTTGGTTCTTATGGCTGACTTTGTTCCCTTGTAGGGGCAAATTACTGTGGTATTGCAGCCATGCTGCCTTTCTGTGGGCTATAGTACTGGGAATATGGCTTTTTAGTCTGGGCCCTGTAACACCCTTCTGGTGTGTGTTTTTGTGGATTCACCACAGTGTTTGGGTCGGTCCTATGGCTGACTCTGTTTCCTTGTAAAGGTATAGTACTGTGGTAATGCAGCCATTCCGCCCTTCTATCTGATTATAACACTGGGAATATGGCCTCCTAGTCCAGCCCTGTGAAAAAAGTGTTATATTTTGACACTTGTGTCAGTTTCTCCCTTTTCTTTATATGTATGGTTGAGATCCTGCTTCTCCCCTGTTTGGGACTGTAGGCATTTGGAAACATTGTTGTGGTTATACCACCTGATCCATTCAGGATTTGCTTTTTGTAAACTATTATGTTTGCATCTTATAGGATTATATCCTGTTAATATCATAGACACATGTATTCTTTGTTTCCCCTGTTATATGCCACGTTTTGTAGCAATAGGATTGTGGCTCTCATACATTTAGTCTTGAATGAAGAAAAAAGCTTTGTTTAGCTTGAAATTTAATATAGTTCCACCTTATTGGTGTTCTTTGGGACACTCTTCATCTACCTAAAGACTATTGGCTCTTCAAAGAAACTTGGACAGCACCCCTTTTTTGGTGCACTTTTTTTCCGATACATGACCATTATGCACTTATGCTATTTATTGCTTGTATATTTTGGTTCACCTGAGGTTAATTGTATGTGTCCTCATCATTGTCTGTTTTATGTGTTTGTCTTTTAACACATTTTTCAATAAAGATTATATACTTTTATATTGGCTGGTTCACTCACATCTTTATAGGTTCTTAATGTAAACTCAGTTTCCATCTTGTCTGTGTTGGTGTAGTGGTAGGCTCTTTGCTTGGGCTGCGAGAAATTGTGGGTTTGACTCAGAGGCAAAGCCCATGGACTTTGTATGGCTGCATGTAATTGTTTAGTCCAATGGACTGTGTTGCCTATGAGTTTCCATTGGCTTGATAGGCCAGGTAATGTCTTTTGCTTTTGTTTGGCCATGTTGTGTGCGCAGTCTCTAGGAATATGTGAATTAATGTAGACGCACCTTCCTACTTTTTTGTGTTGGTGTAGTTGTAAGCTCTTTGCTTGTTCTGCCAGAGGTTGTGGGTTTGACTCTGAGGCAAGGCCCATGGACTTTGTATGGCTGCATGTAATTGCCTAGTCCAATGTACTATGTTGTATATGAGTTTCCATTGGATTGATAGGCCAGGGACTGTCTTTTGCTTTTGTTTGGCCATGTTGTGTGCGCAGTCACTAGGATTATGTGAATTTATGTTGAGTCAGTTTCGCTCTTCTCTGTGTTGGTGTAGTGGTAGGCTCTTTGCTTGGGCTACAAGAGGTTGTGGGTTCGACTCTGAGGCAAGGCCCATGGACTTTGTATGGCTGCATGTAATTGCCTAGTCCAATTGATTGCTTTGCCTATGAGTTTCTATTGGATTGATAGGCCAGGTACTGTCTTTTGCTTTTGTTTGGCCATGTTGTGTGCGCAGTCACTAGGATTATGTGAATTAATGTAGAGTCAGTTTTTCACTTCTCTGTGTTGGTGTATTGGTAGGCTCTTTGCTTGGGCTACGAGAGGTTGTGGGTTCGACTCTGGGGCAAGGCCCATGGGCTTTGTATGGCTGCATTTAATTGCCTATGATAATGTACTGTGTTACCTATGAGTTTCCATTGGATTGATAGGCCAGGACTGTCTTTTGCTTTTGTTTCCCCATGTTGTGTGCGCAGTCACTAGGATTATGTGAATTAATGTATAGTCGGTTTCCAACTTCTCTGTGTTGGTTTAGTGGTAGGCTCTTTGCTTGTTCTCCAAGAAGTTGTGGGTTCGACTCTGAGGCAAGGCCCATGAACTTTGTATGGCTGCATGTATTTGCCTAGTCTAATGGACTGTGTTGCCTATGAGTTTCCATTGGATTGATAGGCCAGGTATTGTCTTTTGTTTGGCCATGTTGTGTGCGCAGTCGGTAGGATTATGTGAATTAATGTAGAATCAGTTTCCCACTTATCTGTGTTGGTGTAGTGGTAGGCTCTTTGCTTGGCTGCGAGAAGTTGTGGGTTTGACTCTGAGGCAAGGCCCATGGACTTTGTATGTCTCCATGTAATTGTCTAGTTCAATGGACTGTGTTGCCTATGAGTTTCCATTGGCTTGATAGGCCAGGTAATGTCTTTTGCTTTTGTTTGGCCATGTTGTGTGCACATTCACTAGGATTATGTGAATTAATGTAGACGCAGCTTCCTACTTCTTTGTGTTGGTGTAGTTGTAGGCTCTTTGCTTGTTCTGCCAGAGGTTGTGGGTTTGACTCTGAGGCAAGGCCCATGGACTTTGTATGGCTGCATGTAATTGCCAAGTCCAATGGACTGTGTTGCCTACGAGTTTCCATTGGATTGATAGGCCAGGTATTGTCTTTTGCTTTTGTTTGGCCATGTTGTGTGCGCAGTCACTAGGATTATGTGAATTAATGTAGAATCCGTTTCCCACTTCTCTGTGTTGGTCTAGTGGAAGCTGCTTTGCTTGGCTGCGAGAGGTTGTTGGTTTGACTCTGCGGCATGGCCCATGGACTTTGTATGGCTGCATGTAATCGCCTAGTTCAATGGACTGTGTTGCCTATGAGTTTCCATTGGCCTGATAGGCCAGGTAATGTCTTTTGATTTTGTTTGGCCATGTTGTGTGCGCATTCACTAGGATTATGTGAATTAATGTAGACGCAGCTTCCTACTTCTTTGTGTTGGTGTAGTTGTAGGCTCTTTGCTTGTTCTGCCAGAGGTTGTGGGTTTGACTCTGAGGCAAGGCCCATGGACTTTGTGAGGCTGCATGTAATTGCCTATTCCAATGGACTATGTTGTCTATGAGTTTCCATTGGATTGATAGGCAAGGGACTGTCTTTAGCTTTTGTTTGGCCATGTTGTGTGCGCAGTCACTAGGATTATGTGAATTTATGTTGAGTCAGTTTCGCACTTCTCTGTGTTGGTGTAGTGGTAGGCTCTTTGCTTGGGCTGTGAGAGGTTGTGGGTTTGACTCTGAGGCAAGGCCCATGGACTTTGTATGGCTGCATGTAATTGCCTAGTCCAATGGATTGATAGGCCAGGTACTGTCTTTTGTTTTCGTTTGGCCATGTTTTGTGCGCAGTCACTAGGATTATGTGAGTTAATGTAGAGACAGTTTCATACTTCTCTGTGTTGCTGAAGTGGTAGGCTTTTTTGTTGGGCTGCGAGAGGTTGTGAGTTCGACTCTGAGGCAAGGCCCATGGACTTTGTATGGCTGCATGTAATTGCCTAGTCCAATGGATTGATAGGCCAGGTGCTTTCTTTTGCTTTTGTTTGGCCATGTTGTGTGCGCATTCACTAGGAATATGTGAATTAATGTAGAGTCAGTTTCACATTTCTCTTTGTTGGTGTAGTGGTAGGCTCTTTGCTTGGGCTGTGAGAGGTTGTGGGTTTGACTCTGAGGCAAGGCCCATGGACTTTTTATGGCTGCATGTAATTGCCTAGTCCAATGGACTTTGTTGCCTATGAGTTTCCATTGGATTGATAGGCCAGGTATTGACTTTTGCTTTCGTTTGGCCATGTTGTGTGGGCAGTCACTAGGATTATGTGAATTAATGTAGAGTCAGTTTCACATTTCTCTGTGTTGGTGTAGTGTTAGGCTCTTTGCTTGGGCTGCGAGAGGTTGTGGGTTTGACTCTGAGGCAAGGCCCATGGACTTTTTATGGCTGCATGTAATTGCCTAGTCCAATGGACTGTGTTGCCTATGAGTTTCCATTGGATTGATAGGCCAGGTACTGTCTTTTGTTTTCGTTTGGCCATGTTGTGTGCGCACTCTCTAGGATTATGTGAATTAATGTAGAGGCAGGTTCACATTTCTCTGTGTTGGTGTAGTGGTAGGCTCTTTGCTTGAGCTGCGAGAGGTTGTGGGTTTGACTCTGAGGCAAGGCCCATGGACTTTTTATGGCTGCATGTTATTGCCTAGTCCAATGGACTGTGTTGCCTATGAGTTTCCATTGGATTGATAAGCCAGGTACTGTCTTTTGCTTTTGTTTAGCCATGTTGTGTGCGCAGTCGGTAGGATTATGTGAATTAATGTAGAATCAGTTTCCAACTTCTCTGTGTTGGTTTAGTGGTAGGCTCTTTGCTTGTTCTCCAAGAGGTTGTGGGTTCGACTCTGAGGCAAGGCCCATGAACTTTGTATGGCTGCATGTATTTGCCTAGTCTAATGGACTGTGTTGCCTATGAGTTTCCATTGGATTGATAGGCCAGATAATGTCTTTTGCATTTGTTTCGCCATGTTGTGTGCACAGTCACTAGGATTATGTGAACTAATGTAAACTCAGTTTCCAACTTGTCTGTGTTGGTGTTTTGGAGGCTCTTTGCTTGGGCTGCGAGAAATTGTGGGTTTGACTCTGAGGCAAAGCCCATGGACTTTGTATGGCTGCATGTAATTGTTTAGTCCAATGGACTGTGTTGCCTATGAGTTTCCATTGGCTTGATAGGCCAGGTAATGTCTTTTGCTTTTGTTTGGCCATGTTGTGTGCGCAGTCGCTAGGAATATGTAAATTAATGTAGACGCAGCTTCCTACTTTTTTGTGTTGGTGTAGTTGTAAGCTCTTTGCTTGGGCTACAAGAGGTTGTGGGTTCGACTCTGAGGCAAGGCCCATGGACTTTGTATGGCTGCATGTAATTGCCTAGTCCAATTGATTGCTTTGCCTATGAGTTTCTATTGGATTTATAGGCCAGGTAATGTCTTTTGCTTTTGTTTGGCCATGTTGTGTGCGCAGTCACTAGGATTATGTGAATTAATGTAGAATCAGTTTTCCACTTCTCTGTGTTGGTGTATTTGTAGGCTCTTTGCTTGGGCTACAAGAGGTTGTGGGTTCGACTCTGGGGCAAGGCCCATGGGCTTTGTATGGCTGCATGTATTTGCCTAGTCTAATGGACTGTGTTGCCTATGAGTTTCCATTGGATTGATAGGCCAGGTATTTTCTTTTGTTTGGCCATGTTGTGTGCGCAGTCGGTAGGATTATGTGAATTAATGTAGAATCAGTTTCCCACTTCTCTGTGTTGGTGTAGTGGTAGGCTCTTTGCTTGGCTGCGAGAGGTTGTGGGTTTGACTCTGAGGCAAGGCCCATGGACTTTGTATGGCTGCATGTTATTGCCTAGTCCAATGGACTATGTTACCTATGAGTTTCAATTGGAATGATAGGCCAGGTACTGTCTTTTGCTTTTGTTTGGCCATGTTGTGTGCGCAGTCACTAGGATTATGTGAATTAATGTAGAATCATTCTCCTACTTCTCTGTGTTGGTGTAGTGGTAGGCTCTTTGCTTGGGCTTTGAGAGGTAGTGGTTTTGACTCTGAGGCAAGGCCCATGGACTTTGTATGGCTGCATGTTATTGCCTAGTCCAAAGGATTGCGTTGCCTATGAGTTTCCATTGGATTAATAGGCCAGGTACTGTCTTTTGCTTTTGTATGGCCATGTTGTGTGCGCAGTCACTAGGATTATGTGAATTAATGTAGAGTCATTCACCTAATTCTCTGTGTTGGTGTAGTGGTAGTCTCTTTGCTTAAGCTGCGAGAGGTTGTGGGTTCGACTCTGAGGCAAGGCCCATGGAGTTTGTATGGCTGCATGTAATCGCCTAGTTCAATTGACTGTGTTGCCTATGAGTTCCCATCGGATTGATAGGCCAGGTACTGTCTTTTGCTTTTGTTTGGCCATGTTGTGTGCGCAGTCACTAGGATTATGTGAACTAATGTAAACTCAGATTCCAATTTCTCTGTGTTGGTGTAGTGGTAGGCTCTTTGCTTGGGCTGCGAGATGTTGTGGGTTCGACTCTGAGGCAAGGCCCATGGAGTTTGTATGGCTGCTTGTAATCGCCTTGTTCAATTGACTGTGTTGCCTATGAGTTTCTATTGGCTTGATAGGCTAGGTAATGTCTTCTGCTTTTGTTTGGCCATGTTGTGTGCGCAGTCACTAGGATTATGTGAATTAATGTAGACGCAGCTTCCTACTTCTTTGTGTTTTTGTAGTTGTAGGCTCTTTGCTTGTTCTGCCAGAGGTTGTGGGTTTGACTCTGAGGCAAGGCCCATGGACTTTGTATGGCTGCATGTAATTGCCTAGTCCAATGGACTATGTTGCCTATGAGTTTCCATTGGATTGATAGGCCAGGTACTGCCTTTTGCTTTTGTTTGACCATGTTGTGTGCGCAGTCACTAGGGTTATGGGAATTAATGTAGAGTCAGTTTCCCACTTCTCTGTGTTGGTGTAGTGGTAGGCTCTTTGCTTGGGCTGCGAGATGTTGAGGGTTCGACTCTAATGCAAGGCTCATGGACTTTGAATGGCTGCATGTAATTGCTTAGTCCAATGGACTGTGTTGCCTATGAGTTTCTATTGGATTGATAGGCCAGTTACTGTCTTTTGTTTTCGTTTGGCCATGTTGTGTGCGCAGTCACTAGGATTATGTGAAATAATGTA